>NW_027139985.1:0-71073 GCF_035084215.1 Heptranchias perlo | reverse complement strand
TAGTGGGGTTAGACATCAGGGTTCAGAGTTGGCGTAGTGTGTGGTTATAATGGGTTAGAGTAGGAGAGTGTGGGGTTAGAATGGGTAGAGTAGGAGAGTGTGGGGTTAGAATGGGTTAGAGTAGGAGAGTGTGGGTGTTAGAATGGGTTAGAGTAGGAGGAGTGTGGGTTAGAATGGGTTAGAGTAGGAGAGTGTGGGTTAGAATGGGTTAGAGTAGGAGAGTGTGGGTTAGAATGGGTTAGAGTAGGAGAGTGTGGGGTTAGAATGGGTTAGAGCAGGAGAGTGTGGGTTAGAATGGGTTAGAGTAGGAGAGTGTGGGTTAGAATGGGTTAGAGTAGGAGAGTGTGGGTTAGAATGGGTTAGAGTAGGAGAGTGTGGGTTAGAATGGGTTAGAGTAGGAGAGTGTGGGTTAGAATGGGTTAGAGTAGGAGAGTGTGGGTTAGAATGGGTTAGAGTAGGAGAGTGTGGGTTAGAATGGGTTAGAGTAGGAGAGTGTGGGTTAGAATGGGTTAGAGTAGGAGAGTGTGTGTTAGAATGGGTTAGAGTAGGAGAGTGTGGGTTAGAATGGGTTAGAGTAGGAGAGTGTGGGTTAGAATGGGTTAGAGTAGGAGAGTGTGGGTTAGAATGGGTTAGAGTAGGAGAGTGTGGGTTAGAATGGGTTAGAGTAGGAGAGTGTGTGTTAGAATGGGTTAGAGTAGGAGAGTGTGGGTTAGAATGGGTTAGAGTAGGAGAGTGTGGGTTAGAATGGGTTAGAGTAGGAGAGTGTGGGTTAGAATGGGTTAGAGTAGGAGAGTGTGGGTTAGAATGGGTTAGAGTAGGAGAGTGTGGGTTAGAATGGGTTAGAGTAGGAGAGTGTGGGTTAGAATGGGTTAGAGTAGGAGAGTGTGGGTTAGAATGGGTTAGAGTAGGAGAGTGTGGGTTAGAATGGGTTAGAGTAGGAGAGTGTGGGTTAGAATGGGTTAGAGTAGGAGAGTGTGGGTTAGAATGGGTTAGAGTAGGAGAGTGTGGGTTAGAATGGGTTAGAGTAGGAGAGTGTGGGTTAGAATGGGTTAGAGTAGGAGAGTGTGGGTTAGAATGGGTTAGAGTAGGAGAGTGTGGGTTAGAATGGGTTAGAGTAGGAGAGTGTGGGTTAGAATGGGTTAGAGTAGGAGAGTGTGGGTTAGAATGGGTTAGAGTAGGAGAGTGTGGGTTAGAATGGGTTAGAGTAGGAGAGTGTGGGTTAGAATGGGTTAGAGTAGGAGAGTGTGGGTTAGAATGGGTTAGAGTAGGAGAGTGTGGGTTAGAATGGGTTAGAGTAGGAGAGTGTGGGTTAGAATGGGTTAGAGTAGGAGAGTGTGGGTTAGAATGGGTTAGAGTAGGAGAGTGTGGGTTAGAATGGGTTAGAGTAGGAGAGTGTGGGTTAGAATGGGTTAGAGTAGGAGAGTGTGGGTTAGAATGGGTTAGAGTAGGAGAGTGTGGGTTAGAATGGGTTAGAGTAGGAGAGTGTGGGTTAGAATGGGTTAGAGTAGGAGAGTGTGGGTTAGAATGGGTTAGAGTAGGAGAGTGTGGGTTAGAATGGGTTAGAGTAGGAGAGTGTGGGTTAGAATGGGTTAGAGTAGGAGAGTGTGGGTAAGAATGGGTTAGAGTAGGAGAGTGTGGGTTAGAATGGGTTAGAGTAGGAGAGTGTGGGTTAGAATGGGTTAGAGTAGGAGAGTGTGGGTTAGAATGGGTTAGAGTAGGAGAGTGTGGGTTAGAATGGGTTAGAGTAGGAGAGTGTGGGTTAGAATGGGTTAGAGTAGGAGAGTGTGGGTTAGAATGGGTTAGAGTAGGAGAGTGTGGGTTAGAATGGGTTAGAGTAGGAGAGTGTGGGTTAGAATGGGTTAGAGTAGGAGAGTGTGGGTTAGAATGGGTTAGAGTAGGAGAGTGTGGGTTAGAATGGGTTAGAGTAGGAGAGTGTGGGTTAGAATGGGTTAGAGTAGGAGAGTGTGGGTTAGAATGGGTTAGAGTAGGAGAGTGTGGGGTTGGAATGGGTTAGAGTAGGAGAGTGTGGGTTAGAATGGGTTAGAGTAGGAGAGTGTGGGTTAGAATGGGTTAGAGTAGGAGAGTGTGGGTTGGAATGGGTTAGAGTAGGAGAGTGTGGGTTAGAATGGGTTAGAGTAGGAGAGTGTGGGTTAGAATGGGTTAGAGTAGGAGAGTGTGGGGTTAGAATGGGTTAGAGTAGGAGAGTGTGGGTTAGAATGGGTTAGAGTAGGAGAGTGTGGGTTAGAATGGGTTAGAGTAGGAGAGTGTGGGTTGGAATGGGTTAGAGTAGGAGAGTGTGGGTTAGAATGGGTTAGAGTAGGAGAGTGTGGGTTAGAATGGGTTAGAGTAGGAGAGTGTGGGTTAGAATGGGTTAGAGTAGGAGAGTGTGGGTTAGAATGGGTTAGAGTAGGAGAGTGTGGGATAGAATGGGTTAGAGTAGGAGAGTGTGGGTTAGAATGGGTTAGAGTAGGAGAGTGTGGGTTGGAATGGGTTAGAGTAGGAGAGTGTGGGTTGGAATGGGTTAGAGTAGGAGAGTGTGGGTTAGAATGGGTTAGAGTAGGAGAGTGTGGGTTAGAATGGGTTAGAGTAGGAGAGTGTGGGTTAGAATGGGTTAGAGTAGGAGAGTGTGTGTTAGAATGGGTTAGAGTAGGGAGAGTGTGGGTTAGAATGGGTTAGAGTAGGGAGAGTGTGGGTTAGAATGGGTTAGAGTAGGAGAGTGTGGGTTAGAATGGGTTAGAGTAGGAGAGTGTGGGTTGGAATGGGTTAGAGTAGGAGAGTGTGGGTTAGAATGGGTTAGAGTAGGAGAGTGTGGGTTAGAATGGGTTTAGAGTAGGAGAGTGTGGGTTGGAATGGGTTAGAGTAGGAGAGTGTGGGTTGGAATGGGTTTAGAGTAGGAGAGTGTGGGTTAGAATGGGTTAGAGTAGGAGAGTGTGGGTTAGAATGGGTTAGAGTAGGAGAGTGTGGGTTAGAATGGGTTAGAGTAGGAGAGTGTGTGTTAGAATGGGTTAGAGTAGGAGAGTGTGGGTTAGAATGGGTTAGAGTAGGAGAGTGTGGGTTAGAATGGGTTAGAGTAGGAGAGTGTGGGGTTAGAATGGGTTAGAGTAGGAGAGTGTGGGTTAGAATGGGTTAGAGTAGGAGAGTGTGTGTTAGAATGGGTTAGAGTAGGAGAGTGTGGGGTTAGAATGGGTTAGAGTAGGAGAGTGTGGGTTAGAATGGGTTAGAGTAGGAGAGTGTGGGTTAGAATGGGTTAGAGTAGGAGAGTGTGGGTTAGAATGGGTCAGAGTCGGAGAGTGTGGGTTAGAATGGGTTAGAGTGGGAGAGTGTGGGTTAGAATGGGTTAGAGTAGGGAGAGTGTGGGTTAGAATGGGTTAGAGTAGGAGAGTGTGGGTTAGAATGGGTTAGAGTAGGAGAGTGTGGGTTAGAATGGGTTAGAGTAGGAGAGTGTGGGTTAGAATGGGTCAGAGTAGGAGAGTGTGGGTTAGAATGGGTTAGAGTAGGAGAGTGTGGGTTAGAATGGGTTAGAGTAGGAGAGTGTGGGTTAGAATGGGTTAGAGTAGGAGAGTGTGTGTTAGAATGGGTTAGAGTCGGAGAGTGTGGGTTAGAATGGGTTAGAGTAGGAGAGTGTGGGTTAGAATGGGTTAGAGTAGGAGAGTGTGGGTTAGAATGGGTTAGAGTAGGAGAGTGTGGGTTAGAATGGGTTAGAGTAGGAGAGTGTGGATTAGAATGGGTTAGAGTAGGAGAGTGTGGGTTAGAATGGGTTAGAGTAGGAGAGTGTGGGTTAGAATGGGTTAGAGTGGGAGAGTGTGGGTTAGAATGGGTTAGAGTCGGAGAGTGTGGGTTAGAATGGGTTAGAGTGGGAGAGTGTGGGTTAGAATGGGTTAGAGTAGGAGAGTGTGGGTTAGAATGGGTTAGAGTAGGAGAGTGTGGGTTAGAATGGGTTTAGAGTAGGAGAGTGTGGGTTAGAATGGGTTAGAGTAGGAGAGTGTGGGTTAGAATGGGTTAGAGTAGGAGAGTGTGTGTTAGAATGGGTTAGAGTAGGAGAGTGTGTGTTAGAATGGGTTAGAGTAGGAGAGTGTGGGTTAGAATGGGTTAGAGTAGGAGAGTGTGGGTCAGAATGGGTTAGAGTAGGAGAGTGTGGGTTAGAATGGGTTAGAGTAGGAGAGTGTGGGTCAGAATGGGTTAGAGTAGGAGAGTGTGGGTTAGAATGGGTTAGAGTAGGAGAGTGTGGGTTAGAATGGGTTAGAGTAGGAGAGTGTGTGTTAGAATGGGTTAGAGTAGGAGAGTGCGGGTTAGAATGGGTTAGAGTAGGAGAGTGTGGGTTAGAATGGGTTCGAGTAGAAGAGTGTGGGTTAGAATGGGTTAGAGTAGGAGAGTGTGGGTTAGAATGGGTTAGAGTAGGAGAGTGTGGGTTAGAATGGGTTAGCGTAGGAGAGTGTGGGTTAGAATGGGTTAGAGTAGGAGAGTGTGGGTTAGAATGGGTTAGAGTAGGAGAGTGTGGGTCAGAATGGGTTAGAGTAGGAGAGTGTGGGTTAGAATGGGTTAGAGTAGGAGAGTGTGGTTAGAATGGGTTAGAGTAGGAGAGTGTGGGTTAGAATGGGTTAGAGTAGGAGAGTGTGGGGTTAGAATGGGTTAGAGTAGGAGAGTGTGGGGTTAGAATGGGTTAGAGTAGGAGAGGGTTAGAGTTGAGTGGGTTAGAATGGGGTAGAGTTGGAGAGTGTGGATTAGAATGGGTTAGAGTAGGAGAGTGTGGGTTAGAATGGGTTAGAGTAGGAGAGTGTGGGTTAGAATGGGTTAGAGTAGGAGAGTGTGGGTTAGAATGGGTTAGAGTAGGAGAGTGTGGGTTAGAATGGGTTAGAGTAGGAGAATGTGGGTTAGAATGGGTTAGAGTAGGAGAGTGTGGGTTAGAATGGGTCAGAGTCGGAGAGTGTGGGTTAGAATGGGTTAGAGTAGGAGAGTGTGGGTTAGAATGGGTTAGAGTAGGAGAGTGTGGGTTAGAATGGGTTAGAGTAGGAGAGTGTGGGTTAGAATGGGTTAGAGTAGGAGAGTGTGGGTTAGAATGGGTCAGAGTCGGAGAGTGTGGGTTAGAATGGGTTAGAGTAGGAGAGTGTGTGTTAGAATAACTATGAAATAAACAGATTACGATGGAAGAAGCAGGAAGTGTTTTGGGCTTGGAATTGTTCAGGGACCTTTCAATCTCCTGATGACGATAATTCAGCAGAGTTTCCCAGCAGGTTCGACAGTGATGGCTCCATCACCCCCTCATCGGTTCGCAGCTGAGCGTGCTCTCTCCGTCCAACAATACCCAGTGTTCAAAATATCACAGACAAGGCAAGCGCCCTACGTCCAAAGTAACTTTCATCACATTACCTGGATCCATTGGACATTTCATAGGCGACGTTATACATGCCGACCAGGGTCTTCCGATCGTCGATACGAGACACCATGAGGACCAGAGAGATGTAGGCGACAATCAGATCAAGGTAACCTTTGGTCAGATCATAGTTCACATTCTGGAAGTGAAACAATCGTGTTAGTTGGAGGTTATTTTTGTCTGGATCAAGTTCCGCTTCAGTTTCCAAAACAGCTACTTCCTTGTTTGCACTTGGCCTGCTTTCAAAATGAATTTGTTCATTAACGGATTTTGAGACCGTTATGTAAAATAGCCTGCAGCAATTGGAGATTGGTGTCTGAGAATAGATTAGTGTTTCACATAAAAGGGAACCCAAATGTCTTTTATAAACACATAAATAGTAAAAGGGTAGTCAAAGGAAGGGTGGGACTGATTGGAGACAAAACAGGAGATCTTCTTGTGGAGGCAGAGGACATGGCTGAGGTACTAAATGAATATTTCACATCTGTCTTCACTAGAGAAGAGGATGCTGCCATTGTAGCAGTAAAGGAGGAGGTAGTAGAGATATTGGAGAGGATAAAAATAGATAAAGAGGAGGTACTTAAAAGATTGGCAGTACTCAAAGTCGAAAAGTCACCCGGTCCAGATGGGATGCATCCCAGGTTACTGAGGGAAGTAAGGGTGGAAATTGCGGAGTCTCTGGCCACAATCTTCCAATCCTCCTTAGATAAAGGGACGGTGTCGGAGGACTGGAGGATTGTAAATGTTACATCCTTGTTCAAAAAAGGGGAGAGGGATAAACCCGACAATTACAGGCCAGTCAGTCTCATGTCGATGGTGGGGAAACTATGAGAGACAATAATCCGGGACAAAATTAATTGGCAGTTGGAAAAGTCTGGGCTAATAAATGAAAGTCAGCACGGGTTTGCGCAAGGAAAATTATGTGTGACTAACTTGATTGAGTTCTTTGATGAAGTCACGGAGAAGGTTGATGAGGGTAGTGTGGTTGGTGTTGTGTATATGGACTTTCAAAAGGCATTTGATAAAGTATCACATAATAGACTTGTTAGCAAAATTAAAGCCCATAGGATTAAAGGGACAGTGACAGGGTGGATACAAAATTGGCCAAGGGACAGAAAGCAGAGAGTAGTGGTGAACGGTTGTTTTTCAGACTGGAGGGAAGTATACAGTGGTGTTCCCCAGGGATCAGTATTAGGACCACTGCTCTTTTTGATATATATTAATGACCTGGACTTGGGTATCGAAGGTATAATTTCAAAGTTTGCAGATGACATGAAACTCTGAAATGTAGTAAACAGTGAGGAGGATAGTAACAGACTTCAGGAGGACAGAGACAGACTGGTGAAATGGGCAGACACATGGCAGATGAAATTTAACACAGAGAAGTGTGAAGTGATACATTTTGGTAAGAAGAATGAGGAGAGGCAATAGAAACTAAATGGTACAAATTTAAAGGGGGTGCAGGAACAGAGAGACCTGGGGGTGTGTGTACACAAATCTTTAAAGGTGGCAGGACAAGTTGAGAAGGCTGTTAAAAAAGCAAATGGGATCCTGGGCTTTATAAATAGAGGCATTGAGTACAAAAGCAAGGAAGTTATGCTAAACCTTTATAAAACACTGGTTAGGCCTCAGCTGGAGTATCGTGTTCAATTCTGGGCACCACACTTTAGGAAGGATGTCAAGGCCTTAGGTGACGAGGTGGAGCGGTGATTTAGAATCATAGAAGGGTTCCAGCACAGAAGGAGGCCATTCAGCCCATCGAGTCCATGCCGGCTCTATGCAAGAGCAATCCAGCTAGTCCCACTCCCACGCCCTATCCCCATCGTCCTGCTAATATTTTCCTTTCAAGTACTTATCCAGTTCCCTTTTGAAGGCCATGATTGAATCTGCCTCCACCACCCCCTCGGGCAGTGCATTCCAGATCCTAACCACTCGCTGTGTAAAGAAGTTTTTCCTCATGTCACCTTTGGTTCTTTTGCCAATCACCTTAAATCTATGTCCTCTGGTTCTTGACCCTTCCACCAATGGGAACAGTTTCTCTCTATCTACTCTGTCTAGACCCTTCATGATTTTGAATACTATCAAATCTCCTCGCAACCGTCTCTGTTCCAAGGAGAACAATCCCAGCTTTCCCAGTCTATCCACGTAACTAAAGTCCCTCATCCCTGGAATCATTCGAGTAAATCTCTTCTGCACCCTCTCTAAGGCCTTCACATCTTTCCTAAAGTGCGGTGCCCAGTACTGGACACAATACTCCAGTTGTGGCCGAACCAGTGTTTTATAAAGGTTCATCATAACTTCCTTACTTTTGTACTCTATTCATTTTTACTAGAATGGTACCAGGGATGAGGGACTTCAGTTATGTGGAGAGACTGGAGAAGCTGGAATTGTTCTCCTTAGAGCAGAGAAGGTTAAGAGGAGATTTGATCGAGGTGTTCAAAATCATGAGAGGTTTTGGTAGAGTAAATAAGGAGAAACTGTTTCTCGTGGCAGGAGGGTCGACACAGATTTAAGGTGATCGGCAAAAGAACCAGAGGGGAGATGAGGAATTTTTTTTTACGCAGCGAGTTGTGATGATCTGGAATGCTCTGCCTGAAAGGGCGGTGGAAGCAGATTCAGTGATCTCCCACACTCCCAAAATGTAACAGTTCCGTAGTCAGAAGCGGTGATGTGAACAATAATCAAGTGTGGCTGAAAACAAAATGAATTGCCACCATCTTACCACGGTCGCAGGGGAGTGGGACCAATCGGACAGCTCTTTCAAAGAGCCGGCACGGGCACAATGGGCCGAATGGCCTCCTTCTTGCAGGTCTGTGTGTTTGTGCGCATGTGCACGTGTATGGGTGTGCGTCTGCGCCCGCGCGTCAGTGCGTGTGCCTGCGTCATTCAGGATGGATGTTAATACTGAGCCCTGAGTTGATCGAGACGAGGCTGATTGCCATGGTCCAGGCCAGCCCGGAGATTTGGGTGTCTGTTTTGGAAGAAAACACAGAGTACAGTGGGAGGATTCTCAGAATGAGATGGAGGGCCTGGGCCTCGGGGAGTGGACGGGGCTGATGTATGAAGCAGGATGAGGCCCCACCAGGTTTCCACTGCTTGTTTTGGTTTACTCTGTCAGATCCGCCAGAAATGGCAGGAGCTAATGTCACCCATCGCAATCCAACCAGTTCCACCTCCATTACTAAGTGAGCCTGCACGATGCCATCTTTCAAATGCCACCCTTCAATTCTTTAAAGTGTTCTCCACCTGTGGCCACCTTTAACCCCCATCACATCGTAACAAAGGTGCTGGCCCACAATTCCTGCCCCAAACCTGCGGCCAATACCCCAGTCATGCAGAGTTCAGCCAAACTCAACGTTAATTACAGTGTCACATGATAATGACATCACCTGATTAATGTCACGTGACCCGCTGCATCTGCCTTTCCTCAGACACCACAGATGTCAAACCTCGAACATACTGATCTCAAGCAATGACAAGGTTCAAAGTCAGGCCCTTAGCCATTGGTGAAAGTGGTGGGTGAGTACCTGAATTAAGTTCTGTTCATGAGGGTGCTTCCCCTGTGTGAGGTACTTACTATATCCAGGTACATTTGACAGGCATCCATAGCATTCAGTAACTCGTACACATTGTCCTGTAAAACACAAGCAGAAAAACTTTCAGCATCAATCAGAGGCCAGGAAGAGCAAGGGTTATCAAAGTTTTCCAGATATTAAGGGGAACTGATAGGGTAGAGAAACTAATTCCGCTGGTTGGGGAGTCCAGGACAAGGGGACATAGCCTAAAAATTAGATCCAGGACTTTCAAGAGTGAAGGTGGGAAATGTTTCTACAGGCAAAGGGTGGTAGAAGTTTGGAACTCTCTTCCCCCAAGGGCAGTTGATGCCAGCTCAATTGCTAAATTTAAATCTGAGATTAATAGATTTTTGTTAACCAAAGGTATTAAGGGATATGGGGCTAAGGCGGGGAGATGGAGTTAGATCACAGATCAACCAAGATCTCATTGAATGACGGAACAGGCTCGAGGGGCTAAATGGCCTACTCCTGTTCCAATGGTTGGAGGCCGGATAAAGACCATTATACTGCACCAAATATCACACATCGAACGTAGGGGGACGTATCACACATCTATACCAATGTACAGGTATATATACCCCATTGTATAATTATCTATATCAATGTACAGGTATATATACCCCATTGTATAATTATCTATATCAATGTACAGGTATATATACCCCATTGTATAATTATCTATATCAATGTACAGGTATATACCCCATTGTATAATTATCTATACCAATGTACAGGTATATACCGCATTGTATAATTATCTATACCAATGTACAGGTATATACCCCATTGTATAATTATCTATATCAATGTACAGGTATATATACCCCATTGTATAATTATCTATATCAATGTACAGGTATATATACCCCATTGTATAATTATCTATATCAATGTACAGGTATATATACCCCATTGTATAATTATCTATACCAATGTACAGGTATATACCCCATTGTATAATTATCTATATCAATGTACAGGTATATATACCCCATTGTATAATTATCTATACCAATGTACAGGTATATACCCCATTGTATAATTATCTATATCAATGTACAGGTATATATACCCCATTGTATAATTATCTATACCAATGTACAGGTATATACCCCATTGTATAATTATCTATACCAATGTACAGGTATATACCCCATTGTATAATTATCTATATCAATGTACAGGTATATACCCCATTGTATAATTATCTATATCAATGTACAGGTATATATACCCCATTGTATAATTATCTATATCAATGTACAGGTATATATAACCCATTGTATAATTATCTATATCAATGTACAGGTATATATACCCCATTGTATAATTATCTATATCACTGTACAGGTATATACCCCATTGTATAATTATCTATACCAATGTACAGGTATATACCCCATTGTATAATTATCTATACCAATGTACAGGTATATACCCCATTGTATAATTATCTATACCAATGTACAGGTATATACCCCATTGTATAATTATCTATATCAATGTACAGGTATATATACCCCATTGTATAATTATCTATATCAATGTACAGGTATATACCCCATTGTATAATTATCTATACCAATGTACAGGTATATACCCCATTGTATAATTATCTATATCAATGTACAGGTATATATACCCCATTGTATAATTATCTATATCAATGTACAGGTATATACCCCATTGTATAATTATCTATACCAATGTACAGGTATATATACCCCATTGTATAATTATCTATATCAATGTACAGGTATATACCCCATTGTATAATTATCTATACCAATGTACAGGTATATATACCCCATTGTATAATTATCTATATCAATGTACAGGTATATATACCCCATTGTATAATTATCTATATCAATGTACAGGTATATACCCCATTGTATAATTATCTATACCAATGTACAGGTATATATACCCCATTGTATAATTATCTATATCAATGTACAGGTATATATACCCCATTGTATAATTATCTATACCAATGTACAGGTATATACCCCATTGTATAATTATCTATTCCAATGTACAGGTATATACCCCATTGTATAATTATCTATATCAATGTACAGGTATATATACCCCATTGTATAATTATCTATACCAATGTACAGGTATATACCCCATTGTATAATTAGCTATTCCAATGTACAGGTATATACCCCATTGTATAATTATCTATACCAATGTACAGGTATATACCCCATTGTATAATTATCTATATCAATGTACAGGTATATATACCCCATTGTATAATTATCTATATCAATGTACAGGTATATACCCCATTGTATAATTATCTATACCAATGTACAGGTATATATACCCCATTGTATAATTATCTATATCAATGTACAGGTATATATACCCCATTGTATAATTATCTATATCAATGTACAGGTATATACCCCATTGTATAATTATCTATACCAATGTACAGGTATATATACCCCATTGTATAATTATCTATATCAATGTACAGGTATATATACCCCATTGTATAATTATCTATACCAATGTACAGGTATATACCCCATTGTATAATTATCTATTCCAATGTACAGGTATATACCCCATTGTATAATTATCTATATCAATGTACAGGTATATACCCCATTGTATAATTATCTATATCAATGTACAGGTATATACCCCATTGTATAATTATCTATACCAATGTACAGGTATATACCCCATTGTATAATTATCTATACCAATGTACAGGTATATACCCCATTGTATAATTATCTATACCAATGTACAGGTATATACCCCATTGTATAATTATCTATACCAATGTACAGGTATATACCCCATTGTATAATTATCTATACCAATGTACCATTGCATCTTCCATGCCTACCAATCATTTGGTATATCTATGCCAGCACTAGCAAGTATAGGTAGTAATGATTTGTTTTATTTCCTTGTCATTTAGCAAATTTTAAATCTTTATCCGTTTGACCTAATCCTGTGGAGAATTCAATCATCCCAGCCTGTGGTCAATGAAAGTTTCACATCGATATCAAGCTGCACTCTTACCCGGAACTCCATGACATCCACGAAGGATTGGTAATAATTTGTCAGGTTCTTGAGAACTTCAGACTTCTCCTTCTGAATGTTGCTGAACTGGCTCTGAAAGGTTGGAATGAACAGAACATTAAACACAGGTTAAGGGATGTCCAGACTAAAGAGGGGAATGGATATTTCAGGTTACGGTATCTTAGCAATCTCCATCAACAGTTGGTTTCAGCGAGACTTCGATCAATGGCACTGGGCAATGGCCTGAAACACTCTGATAGATTTTGATATTGAAACATTTAGCGATTTAAAAGGTATGATTTGAGAAAAAAATTCTCCTCATCTCCGTCTTAAATAGGAGACCCCTTATTTTTAAACTGTGGTCCCTAGTTCTAGTCTCTCCCACAAGGGGAAACATCCTCTCAGCATCTACCCCTTCTAGTCCCCTCAGGATCTTCCATGTTTCAATAAGATCACCTCTCATTCTTCTAAACTCCAGTGTATACAGGCCCAACTTGTCCAACCTTTCCTCAAATGATAACCCCCTCATCCCAGGAATCAGTCGAGTGAACTTTCCCTGAACCGCCTCCAAAGCAATTATGTCCTTTCTTAAATAAGGAGACCAAAACTGCACACAGTATTCTAGATGTGGTCTCACCAATGCCCTGTACAACTGTAGCAAAACATCTCTACTTTTATATTCCATTCCCCTTGCAATAAATGACAACCATTCCATTTGCCTTCCTAATCACTTGCTGCACCTGCATACTAACTTTTTGTGATTCATGTACTAGGACACCCAGATCCCTCTGTACCTCAGAGTTCTGCAATCTCTCTCCATTTAAATATACTGCTTTTCTATTCCTCCTGCCAAAGTGGACAAGTTCACATTTTCCCACATTATACTCCATCTGCCAAATTTTGTCCACTCACTTAACCTATCTATATCCCTTTGCAGACTCCTTATATCCTCTTCACAACTTACTTTCCAACCTACCTTTGTGTCATCAGCAAATTTAGCAACCATACATTCGGTCCCTTCATCCAAGTCATTGATAGATTGTAAATAGTTGAGGTCCCAGCACTGATCCCTGTGGCACTCCACTCATTACATCTTGCCAACCTGAAAATGACCCATTTATTCCCACTCTCTGTTTCCTGTTAGCTAACCAATCCTTTATCCATGCTAATATGTTACCCTCTACACCGTGAGCTCTTATTTTGTGTAGTAGCCTTTGATGTGGCACCTTGTCAAAAGCCTTCTGGAAATCCAAGTACACCACATCCACATGATCCCCTTTATCCACGTTGCTTGTTACTTCCTCAAAGAACTCTAATAAATTAGTCAAACACGATTTCCCTTTCACAAAGCCGTGTTGACTCTGCCTGATTGCACTGAGACTGTCTAAGTGCCCTGCTATAACCTCCTTAATAATAGATTCTAGCATTTTCCCTATGACAGATGTTAAGCTAACTGGCCTGTAGTTTCCTGCTTTCTGTCTCCCTCCTTTCTTGAATAGAGGAGTTACATTTGCTATTTTCCAATCTGATGGGACTCTTCCAGAATCGAGGGAATTTTGGAAAATTAATACCAATGCATCGACTATCTCTGCAGCCACTTCTTTTAAGACCCTCGGATGAAGTCCATCAGGACCTGGGAACTTGTCAGCTTTTAGTATGAATATTTTTTTTCAGAACCCTTTCCCTGGTGATTGTAAATGTTTTAAGTTCCTCCCTCCCTTTCACCTCTTGATTCACAATTATTTCTGGCATGTTATTTGTATCCTCTACAGTAAAGACGGATGCAAAATATCTGTTCAATTCATCCATCATTTCCTTATTCTCCATTATTAATTCCCCAGACTCACTCTCCAGAGAACCAACACTCACTTTTCTTACTCTTTTCCTTTTTAAATACCTGTAGAAACTCTTACTATCTGTTTTTATATTTCTAGCTCGCTTTCTCTCGTACTCTAATTTCTCCCTCCTTATTATTCTTTTAGTCATTCTTTGCTGTTTTTTATATTCTATCCAATCTTCTGACCTGCCTCTAATCTTTGCGGAATTGTATGCTTTTTCTTTCAATTTGATTCTATCTTTAACTTCCTGAGTTAGCCACGGATGGTACGTCCTTCCCCTAGAGTCTTTCTTGCTCACTGGACTGTATCTTTGCTGAGTGTTATGAAATATCTCATTAAATGTCTGCCACTGCATCTCTACTGACCTATCCCTTAACCTAAGTTCCCAGTTCACTTTAGCCAGCTCTGCCTTTATGCCCTCATAATTGCCCTTATTTCAGTTTAAAACACTAGTCTTAGACTGACTCTTCTCTCCCTCAAACTGAATGCAAAATTCAATCATATTGTGATCACTGCTACCCAGTACAAAAGCAAGGAAGTTATGCTAATCCTTCACTCCAGCTGAGGCAGAACCAGTGTTTTATATTGTGTCCAATTCTGGACACCACACTTTAGGAAGGATGTCAAGGCCTTGGAGAGGATGCAGAGGAGATTTACTAGAATGGTACCAGGGATGAGGGACTTCAGTTATGTGGATAGACTGGAGAAGCTGGGATTGTTCTCCTTAGAGCAGAGAAGGTTAAGAGGAGATTTGATAGAGGTATTCAAAATCATGAAGGGTTTTGACAGAGTAAATAAGGAGAAACTGTTTCCAGTGGCAGGAGAGTTGGTAATCAGAGGACACAGATTTAAGATGATCGGGAAAAGAGGTGCGAGCGAGACCCGTTCTCTCCCTCAGTCCCCCTCTGTCCCTCAGTCTCCCTCTGTCCCTCAGTCTCCCTCTGTCCCTCAGCCTCCTTCTGTCCCTCAGTCCCCCTCTGTCCCTGATTCTCCCTCTGCCCCTCAGTCTCCCTCTGTCCCTCAGTCTCCCTCTGTCCCTGAGTCTCCCTCTGTCCCTGAGTCTCCCTCTGTCCCTCAGTTTCCCTCTGTCCCTGAGTCTCCCTCTGTCCCTGAGTCCCCCTCTGTCCCTGAGTCCCCCTCTGTCCCTCAGTCTCCCTCTGTCCCTGAGTCTCCCTCTGTCCCTGAGTCCCCCTCTGTCCCTGAGTCCCCCTCTGTCCCTCAGTCTCCCTCTGTCCCTGAGTCTCCCTCTGTCCCTGAGTCCCCCTCTGTCCCTCAGTCTCCTTCTGTCCCTCAGTCCCCCTCTGTCGCTCAGTCTCCCTCTGTCCCTCAGCCTCCTTCTGTCCCTCTGTCCCTGAGTCTCCCTCTGTCCCTCAGTCTCCCTCTGTCCCTGAGTCCCCCTCTGTCCCTCAGTCTCCCTCTGTCCCTGAGTCTCCCTCTGTCCCTGAGTCCCCCTCTGTCGCTCAGCCTCCTTCTGTCCCTGATTCTCCCTCTGTCCCTGAGTCTCCCTCTGTCCCTCAGTCCCCCTCTGTCCCTGATTCTCCCTCTGTCCCTGAGTCTCCCTCTGTCCCTCAGTCCCCCTCTGTCCCTCAGTCCCCCTCTGTCCCTGAGTCTCCCCCTGTCCCTGAGTCCCCCTCTGTCCCTCAGTCTCCCTTTGTCCCTGATTCTCCCTCTGTCCCTGAGTCCCCCTCTGTCCCTCAGCCTCCTTCAGTCCCTGATTCTCCCTCCGTCCCTGAGTCTCCCTCTGTCCCTCAGCCTCCTTCTGTCCCTGATTCTCCCTCTGTCCCTGAGTCTCCCTCTGTCCCTCAGTCTCCCTCTGTCCCTGAGTCTCCCTCTGTCCCTCAGTCTCCCTCTGTCCCTGAGTCTCCCTCTGTCCCTCAGTCTCCCTCTGTCCCTGAGTCTCCCTCTGTCCCTCAGTCTCCCTCTGTCCCTCAGTCTCCCTCTGTCCCTGATTCCCCCTCTGTCCCTCAGTCCCCCTCTGTCCCTGAGTCTCCCTCTGTCCCTCAGTCTCCCTCTGTCCCTGAGTCTCCCTCTGTCCCTCAGTCTCCCTCTGTCCCTCAGTCTCCCTCTGTCCCTGAGTCTCCCTCTGTCCCTCAGTCTCCCTCTGTCCCTGAGTCTCCCTCTGTCCCTCAGTCTCCCTCTGTCCCTCAGTCCCACTCTGTCCCTGAGTCTCCCTCTGTCCCTCAGTCCCACTCTGTCCCTGAGTCCCCCTCTGTCCCTGATTCTCCCTCTGTCCCTGAGTCTCCCTCTGTCCCTCAGTCCCCCTCTGTCCCTAAGTCTCCCTCTGTCCCTCAGTCCCCCTCTGTCCCTGAGTCCCCCTCTGTCCCTCAGTCTCCCTCTGTCCCTGAGTCTCCCTCTGTCCCTCAGTCCCCCTCTGTCCCTGAGGCTCCCTCTGTCCCTGATTCCCCCTCTGTCCCTCAGTCCCCCTCTGTCCCTCAGTCTCCCTCTGTCCCTGAGTCTCCCTCTGTCCCTCAGTCCCCCTCTGTCCCTCAGTCTCCCTCTGTCCCTCAGTCTCTCTCTGTCCCTGAGTCTCCCTCTGTCCCTCAGTCCCCCTCTGTCCCTGAGTCTCCCTCTGTCCCTGAGTCTCCCTCTGTCCCTCAGTCCCCCTCTGTCCCTGAGTCTCCCTCTGTCCCTGAGTCCCCCTCTGTCCCGGATTCTCCCTCTGTCCCTGAGTCTCCCTCTGTCCCTGAGTCTCCCTCTGTCGCTGAGTCTCCCTCTGTCCCGGATTCTCCCTCTGTCCCTGAGTCTCCCTCTGTCCCTCAGTCTCCCTCTGTCCCTGAGTCCCCCTCTGTCCCGGATTCTCCCTCTGTCCCTGAGTCTCCCTCTGTCCCTCAGTCCCCCGCTGTCCCTCAGTCTCCCTCTGTCCCTCAGTCCCCCTCTGTCCCTGAGTCTCCCTCTGTCCCTCAGTCTCCCTCTGTCCCTGATTCCCCCTCTGTCCCTCAGTCTCCCTCTGTCCCTCAGTCTCCCTCTGTCCCTCAATCCCCCTCTGTCCCTGAGTCCCCCTCTGTCCATGAGTGTCCATCTGTCCCTCAGTCTCCCTCTGTCCCTCAGTCCCCCTCTGTCCCTCAGTCTCCCTCTGTCCCTCAATCCCCCTCTGTCCCTGAGTCCCCCTCTGTCCCTCAGTCTCCCTCTGTCCCTCAGTCTCCCT
Source organism: Heptranchias perlo (assembly GCF_035084215.1). Lineage (NCBI taxonomy): Eukaryota > Metazoa > Chordata > Chondrichthyes > Hexanchiformes > Hexanchidae > Heptranchias > Heptranchias perlo. The sequence continues at coordinate 54,090 of NW_027139985.1, read as the reverse complement.
CTGTCCCTCAGTCTCCCTCTGTCCCTGATTCCCCCTCTGTCCCTCAGTCCCCCTCTGTCCCTAATTCTCACTCTGTCCCTCAGTCTCCCTCTGTCCCTGATTCCCCCTCTGTCCCTCAGTCTCTCTCTGTCCCTCATTCCCCCTCTGTGCCTCAGTCTCCCTCTGTCCCTGATTCCCCCTCTGTCCCTCAGTCTCCCTCTGTCCCTCAGTCTCCCTCTGTCCCTCAGTCTCCCCCTGTCCCTAATTCTCACTCTGTCCCTCAGTCTCCCTCTGTCCCTGATTCCCCCTCTGTCCCTCAGTCTCCCTCTGTCCCTCAGTCCCCCTCTGTCCCTCAGTCTCCCTCTGTCCCTCAGTCCCCCTCTGTCCCTCAGTCTCCCTCTGTCCCTGATTCCCCCTCTGTCCCTGATTCCCCCTCTGTCCCTCAGTCCCCCTCTGTCCCTGAGTGTCCCTCTGTCCCTCAGTCTCCCTCTGTCCCTCAGTCTCCCTCTGTCCCTGAGTCTCCCTCTGTCCCTCAGTCTCCCTCTGTCCCTCAGTCTCCCTCTGTCCCTCACTCTCCCCCTGTCCCTAATTCTCACTCTGTCCCTCAGTCTCCCTCTGTCCCTGATTCCCCCTCTGTCCCTCAGTCTCCCTCTGTCCCTGAGTCTCCCTCTGTCCCTGAGTCTCCCTCTGTCCCTCAGTCTCCCTCTGTCCCTCACTCTCCCCCTGTCCCTAATTCTCACTCTGTCCCTCAGTCTCCCTCTGTCCCTGATTCCCCCTCTGTCCCTCAGTCCCCCTCTGTCCCTCAGTCTCCCTCTGTCCCTGAGTCTCCCTCTGTCCCTCAGTCTCCCTCTGTCCCTAATTCTCACTCTGTCCCTCAGTCTCCCTCTGTCCCTGATTCCCCCTCTGTCCCTCAGTCTCCCTCTGTCCCTCAGTCTCCCTCTGTCCCTCACTCTCCCCCTGTCCCTAATTCTCACTCTGTCCCTCAGTCTCCCTCTGTCCCTGATTCCCCCTCTGTCCCTCAGTCTCCCTCTGTCCCTCAGTCTCCCTCTGTCCCTCACTCTCCCCCTGTCCCTAATTCTCACTCTGTCCCTCAGTCTCCCTCTGTCCCTGATTCCCCCTCTGTCCCTCAGTCCCCCTCTGTCCCTCAGTCTCCCTCTGTCCCTGATTCCCCCTCTGTCCCTCAGTCTCCCTCTGTCCCTCAGTCTCCCTCTGTCCCTCACTCTCCCCCTGTCCCTAATTCTCACTCTGTCCCTCAGTCTCCCTCTGTCCCTGATTCCCCCTCTGTCCCTCAGTCTCCCTCTGTCCCTCAGTCTCCCTCTGTCCCTCAGTCTCCCTCTGTCCCTCAGTCTCCCTCTGTCCCTCAGTCCCCCTCTGTCCCTCACTCTCCCCCTGTCCCTAATTCTCACTCTGTCCCTCAGTCTCCCTGTGTCCCTGATTCCCCCTCTGTCCCTCAGTCCCCCTCTGTCCCTCAGTCTCCCTCTGTCCCTGATTCCCCCTCTGTCCCTCAGTCTCCCTCTGTCCCTCAGTCTCCCTCTGTCCCTCACTCTCCCCCTGTCCCTAATTCTCACTCTGTCCCTCAGTCTCCCTCTGTCCCTGATTCCCCCTCTGTCCCTCAGTCCCCCTCTGTCCCTCAGTCTCCCTCTGTCCCTGAGTCTCCCTCTGTCCCTCAGTCCCCCTCTGTCCCTCAGTCTCCCTCTGTCCCTCAGTCTCTCTCTGTCCCTGAGTCTCCCTCTGTCCCTCAGTCCCCCTCTGTCCCTGAGTCTCCCTCTGTCCCTGAGTCTCCCTCTGTCCCTGAGTCTCCCTCTGTCCCTCAGTCCCCCTCTGTCCCTGAGTCTCCCTCTGTCCCTGAGTCCCCCTCTGTCCCGGATTCTCCCTCTGTCCCTGAGTCTCCCTCTGTCCCTGAGTCTCCCTCTGTCGCTGAGTCTCCCTCTGTCCCGGATTCTCCCTCTGTCCCTGAGTCTCCCTCTGTCCCTCAGTCTCCCTCTGTCCCTCAGTCCCCCTCTGTCCCTGAGTCTCCCTCTGTCCCTGAGTCCCCCTCTGTCCCGGATTCTCCCTCTGTCCCTGAGTCTCCCTCTGTCCCTCAGTCCCCCGCTGTCCCTCAGTCTCCCTCTGTCCCTCAGTCCCCCTCTGTCCCTGAGTCTCCCTCTGTCCCTCAGTCTCCCTCTGTCCCTGATTCCCCCTCTGTCCCTCAGTCTCCCTCTGTCCCTCAGTCTCCCTCTGTCCCTCAATCCCCCTCTGTCCCTGAGTCCCCCTCTGTCCATGAGTGTCCATCTGTCCCTCAGTCTCCCTCTGTCCCTCAGTCCCCCTCTGTCCCTCAGTCTCCCTCTGTCCCTCAATCCCCCTCTGTCCCTGAGTCCCCCTCTGTCCCTCAGTCTCCCTCTGTCCCTCAGTCTCCCTCTGTCCCTCAGTCTCCCTCTGTCCCTGATTCCCCCTCTGTCCCTCAGTCCCCCTCTGTCCCTAATTCTCACTCTGTCCCTCAGTCTCCCTCTGTCCCTGATTCCCCCTCTGTCCCTCAGTCTCTCTCTGTCCCTCATTCCCCCTCTGTGCCTCAGTCTCCCTCTGTCCCTGATTCCCCCTCTGTCCCTCAGTCTCCCTCTGTCCCTCAGTCTCCCTCTGTCCCTCAGTCTCCCCCTGTCCCTAATTCTCACTCTGTCCCTCAGTCTCCCTCTGTCCCTGATTCCCCCTCTGTCCCTCAGTCTCCCTCTGTCCCTCAGTCCCCCTCTGTCCCTCAGTCTCCCTCTGTCCCTCAGTCCCCCTCTGTCCCTCAGTCTCCCTCTGTCCCTGATTCCCCCTCTGTCCCTGATTCCCCCTCTGTCCCTCAGTCCCCCTCTGTCCCTGAGTGTCCCTCTGTCCCTCAGTCTCCCTCTGTCCCTCAGTCTCCCTCTGTCCCTGAGTCTCCCTCTGTCCCTCAGTCTCCCTCTGTCCCTCAGTCTCCCTCTGTCCCTCACTCTCCCCCTGTCCCTAATTCTCACTCTGTCCCTCAGTCTCCCTCTGTCCCTGATTCCCCCTCTGTCCCTCAGTCTCCCTCTGTCCCTGAGTCTCCCTCTGTCCCTGAGTCTCCCTCTGTCCCTCAGTCTCCCTCTGTCCCTCACTCTCCCCCTGTCCCTAATTCTCACTCTGTCCCTCAGTCTCCCTCTGTCCCTGATTCCCCCTCTGTCCCTCAGTCCCCCTCTGTCCCTCAGTCTCCCTCTGTCCCTGAGTCTCCCTCTGTCCCTCAGTCTCCCTCTGTCCCTAATTCTCACTCTGTCCCTCAGTCTCCCTCTGTCCCTGATTCCCCCTCTGTCCCTCAGTCTCCCTCTGTCCCTCAGTCTCCCTCTGTCCCTCACTCTCCCCCTGTCCCTAATTCTCACTCTGTCCCTCAGTCTCCCTCTGTCCCTGATTCCCCCTCTGTCCCTCAGTCTCCCTCTGTCCCTCAGTCTCCCTCTGTCCCTCACTCTCCCCCTGTCCCTAATTCTCACTCTGTCCCTCAGTCTCCCTCTGTCCCTGATTCCCCCTCTGTCCCTCAGTCCCCCTCTGTCCCTCAGTCTCCCTCTGTCCCTGATTCCCCCTCTGTCCCTCAGTCTCCCTCTGTCCCTCAGTCTCCCTCTGTCCCTCACTCTCCCCCTGTCCCTAATTCTCACTCTGTCCCTCAGTCTCCCTCTGTCCCTGATTCCCCCTCTGTCCCTCAGTCTCCCTCTGTCCCTCAGTCTCCCTCTGTCCCTCAGTCTCCCTCTGTCCCTCAGTCCCCCTCTGTCCCTCACTCTCCCCCTGTCCCTAATTCTCACTCTGTCCCTCAGTCTCCCTGTGTCCCTGATTCCCCCTCTGTCCCTCAGTCCCCCTCTGTCCCTCAGTCTCCCTCTGTCCCTGATTCCCCCTCTGTCCCTCAGTCTCCCTCTGTCCCTCAGTCTCCCTCTGTCCCTCACTCTCCCCCTGTCCCTAATTCTCACTCTGTCCCTCAGTCTCCCTCTGTCCCTGATTCCCCCTCTGTCCCTCAGTCCCCCTCTGTCCCTCAGTCTCCCTCTGTCCCTCACTCTCCCCCTGTCCCTAATTCTCACTCTGTCCCTCAGTCTCCCTCTGTCACTGATTCCCCCTCTGTCCCTCAGTCTCCCTCTGTCCCTCAGTCTCCCTCTGTCCCTCAGTCTCCCTCTGTCCCTCAGTCCCCCTCTGTCCCTGATTCCCCCTCTGTCCCTCAGTCTCCCTCTGTCCCTCAGTCTCCCTCTGTCCCTCACTCTCCCTCTGTCCCTGATTCCCCCTCTGTCCCTCAGTCTCCCTCTGTCCCTCACTCTCCCCCTGTCCCTAATTCCCCCTCTGTCCCTCAGTCTCCCCCTGTCCCTCAGTCCCCCTCTGTCCCTCAGTCTCCCTCTGTCCCTCACTCTCCCCCTGTCCCTAATTCTCACTCTGTCCCTCAGTCTCCCTCTGTCCCTGATTCCCCCTCTGTCCCTCAGTCTCCCTCTGTCCCTGAGTCTCCCTCTGTCCCTCAGTCTCCCTCTGTCCCTCAGTCTCCCTCTGTCCCTCACTCTCCCCCTGTCCCTAATTCTCACTCTGTCCCTCAGTCTCCCTCTGTCCCTGATTCCCCCTCTGTCCCTCAGTCCCCCTCTGTCCCTCAGTCTCCCTCTGTCCCTCAGTCTCCCTCTGTCCCTCACTCTCCCCCTGTCCCTAATTCTCACTCTGTCCCTCAGTCTCCCTCTGTCACTGATTCCCCCTCTGTCCCTCAGTCTCCCTCTGTCCCTCAGTCTCCCTCTGTCCCTCACTCTCCCCCTGTCCCTAATTCTCACTCTGTCCCTCAGTCTCCCTCTGTCACTGATTCCCCCTCTGTCCCTCAGTCTCCCTCTGTCCCTCAGTCTCCCTCTGTCCCTCAGTCTCCCTCTGTCCCTCAGTCCCCCTCTGTCCCTCAGTCTCCCTCTGTCCCTGATTCCCCCTCTGTCCCTCAGTCTCCCTCTGTCCCTCAGTCTCCCTCTGTCCCTCACTCTCCCCCTGTCCCTAATTCTCACTCTGTCCCTCAGTCTCACTCTGTCCCTGATTCCCCCTCTGTCCCTCAGTCTCCCTCTGTCCCTCAGTCTCCCTCTGTCCCTCACTCTCCCCCTGTCCCTAATTCTCACTCTGTCCCTCAGTCTCCCTCTGTCACTGATTCCCCCTCTGTCCCTCAGTCTCCATCTGTCCCTCAGTCTCCCTCTGTCCCTCACTCTCCCCCTGTCCCTAATTCTCACTCTGTCCCTCAGTCTCCCTCTGTCACTGATTCCCCCTCTGTCCCTCAGTCTCCCTCTGTCCCTCAGTCTCCCTCTGTCCCTCACTCTCCCCCTGTCCCTAATTCTCACTCTGTCCCTCAGTCTCCCTCTGTCCCTGATTCCCCCTCTGTCCCTCAGTCTCCCTCTGTCCCTCACTCTCCCCCTGTCCCTAATTCTCACTCTGTCCCTCAGTCTCCCTCTGTCCCTGATTCCCCCTCTGTCCATCAGTCTCCCTCTGTCCCTCAGTCTCCCTCTGTCCCTCAGTCTCCCTCTGTCCCTGATTCCCCCTCTGTCCCTCAGTCTCCCTCTGTCCCTCAGTCTCCCTCTGTCCCTCAGTCCCCCTCTGTCCCTCAGTCTCCCTCTGTCCCTCAGTCTCCCTCTGTCCCTCACTCTCCCCCTGTCCCTAATTCTCACTCTGTCCCTCAGTCTCCCTCTGTCCCTGATTCCCCCTCTGTCCCTCAGTCTCCCTCTGTCCCTGATTCCCCCTCTGTCCCTCAGTCTCCCTCTGTCCCTCAGTCTCCCTCTGTCCCTCAGTCTCCCTCTGTCCATCAGTCCCCCTCTGTCCCTCAGTCTCCCTCTGTCCCTGAGTCTCCCTCTCTCCCTCAGTCTCCCTCTGTCCCTCAGTCCCCCTCTGTCCCTCAGTCTCCCTCTGTCCCTGAGTCTCCCTCTGTCCCTCAGTCTCCCTCTGTCCCTCAGTCTCCCTCTGTCCCTCAGTCTCCCTCTGTCCCTAATTCTCACTCTGTCCCTCAGTCCCCCTCTGTCCCTCAGTCTCCCTCTGTCCCTGAGTCTCCCTCTCTCCCTCAGTCTCCCTCTGTCCCTCAGTCTCCCTCTGTCCCTCAGTCTCCCTCTGTCCCTCAGTCCCCCTCTGTCCCTCAGTCTCCCTCTGTCCCTAATTCTCACTCTGTCCCTCAGTCCCCCTCTGTCCCTCAGTCTCCCTCTGTCCCTAATTCTCACTCTGTCCCTGATTCCCCCTCTGTCCCTCAGTCTCCCTCTGTCCCTAATTCTCACTCTGTCCCTCAGTCCCCCTCTGTCCCTCAGTCTCCCTCTGTCCCTAATTCTCACTCTGTCCCTCAGTCTCCCTCTGTCCCTCAGTCTCACTCTGTCCCTCAGTCTCACTCTGTCCCTCAGTCTCCCTCAGTGTTTCAATTAATCATTTTATTCTGCCTGATCCCTTTCCCTACATCAATTTGATGTGCTGCTCCTGCCTCTCCCTCTCTGTCTCTTCAGTGTGTTGGTCTTAAGATTCATGGCAGTAATTCTTAACTCTCGATAAAGTCCAAACCCATCCAAGGTCCCCTCTCACTCTGCTGGGCAAGATACCAATTGCTTCTCATCTTCCAGGTGACCTTTCCTCGCCTCCAGTCTCCCACTCCCTTTCTCACAACCTCCCTTCTCTCTCTCTGTTGATCGAAATCACTATTGCCACTGTAGCTCTCAACTTTCCTTGTCCCAGGCTGCCAATACTCTAAACTCCCTCCATCGTTATTGTGCCGAAATCAAACCTCATAACTGATTCTTTCCCAGGCCTCAACCTGTGGAACTCCTCTCCTCATCAGTCTTGCCTCCAACAATCCATTGGCCCCTCTCGCCCCATCTTGCTGTCAGGAATCCCTTTTCTCAACTTTCCTGGCGTCCTCTCGGTGACCACCTGCACTCCGAGCCTTGGCTCATCCCCTGGTTTTCTGAGAATGAAAATTCCTGAGGTCCCAGTGACCTTGTGAGATATGGTGTGACGTTTGATAAGGCCTGAGAAGGTTAAGCTGGACACTGATTCTTTGTACAGTGACTCAATCTTAATGGTCCACCATTACAACCCAGGTTGTCTGGTTTTAATGCAACTCCCCAGACTGTGACGGAGGATAATTACACTGTTCCCCGTACATCGATCGACTGTGACGGAGGATACTTACACTGTTCCCCGTACATCGATCGACTGTGACGGAGGATACTTACACTGTTCCTCGTACATCGATCGACTGTGACGGAGGATAATTACACTGTTCCCCGTACATCGATCGACTGTGACGGAGGATACTTACACTGTTCCCCGTACATCGATCGACTGTGACGGAGGATAATTACACTGTTCCCCGTACATCGATCGACTGTGACGGAGGATAATTACACTGTTCCCCGTACATCGATCGACTGTGACGGAGGATAATTACACTGTTCCCCGTACATCGATCGACTGTGACGGAGGATACTTACACTGTTCCTCGTACATCGATCGACTGTGACGGAGAATACTTACACTGTTCCCCGTACATCGATCGACTGTGACGGAGGATACTTACACTGTTCCCCGTACATCGATCGACTGTGACGGAGGATACTTACACTGTTCCCCGTACATCGATCGACTGTGACGGAGAATACTTACACTGTTCCCCGTACATCGATCGACTGTGACGGAGGATACTTACACTGTTCCCCGTACATCGATCGACTGTGACGGAGGATAATTACACTGTTCCCCGTACATCGATCGACTGTGACGGAGGATACTTACACTGTTCCCCGTACATCGATCGACTGTGACGGAGGATAATTACACTGTTCCCCGTACATCGATCGACTGTGACGGAGAATACTTACACTGTTCCCCGTACATCGATCGACTGTGACGGAGGATAATTACACTGTTCCCCGTACATCGATCGACTGTGACGGAGAATACTTACACTGTTCCTCGTACATCGATCGACTGTGACGGAGGATAATTACACTGTTCCCCGTACATCGATCGACTGTGACGGAGGATAATTACACCGTTCCCCGTACATCGATCGACTGTGACGGAGGATAATTACACTGTTCCCCGTACATCGATCGACTGTGACGGAGGATAATTACACTGTTCCCCGTACATCGATCGACTGTGACGGAGGATACTTACACTGTTCCCCGTACATCGATCGACTGTGACGGAGGATAATTACACTGTTCCCCGTACATCGATCGACTGTGACGGAGGATACTTACACTGTTCCCCGTACATCGATCGACTGTGACGGAGGATAATTACACTGTTCCCCGTACATCGATCGACTGTGACGGAGGATAATTACACTGTTCCCCGTACATCGATCGACTGTGACGGAGGATAATTACACTGTTCCCCGTACATCGATCGACTGTGACGGAGAATACTTACACTGTTCCCCGTACATCGATCGACTGTGACGGAGGATACTTACACTGTTCCCCGTACATCGATCGACTGTGACGGAGGATAATTACACTGTTCCCCGTACATCGATCGACTGTGACGGAGGATAATTACACTGTTCCCCGTACATCGATCGACTGTGACGGAGGATAATTACACCGTTCCCCGTACATCGATCGACTGTGACGGAGGATAATTACACTGTTCCCCGTACATCGATCGACTGTGACGGAGGATAATTACACTGTTCCCCGTACATTGATCGACTGTGACGGAGAATACTTACACTGTTCCCCGTACATCGATCGACTGTGACGGAGGATAATTACACTGTTCCCCGTACATCGATCGACTGTGACGGAGGATACTTACACTGTTCCCCGTACATCGATCGACTGTGACGGAGAATACTTACACTGTTCCCCGTACATCGATCGACTGTGACGGAGGATACTTACACTGTTCCCCGTACATCGATCGACTGTGACGGAGGATAATTACACTGTTCCCCGTACATCGATCGACTGTGACGGAGGATAATTACACTGTTCCCCGTACATCGATCGACTGTGACGGAGGATAATTACACTGTTCCCCGTACATCAATCGACTGTGACGGAGGATACTTACACTGTTCCCCGTACATCGATCGACTGTGACGGAGGATACTTACACTGTTCCCCGTACATCGATCGACTGTGACGGAGGATACTTACACTGTTCCCCGTACATCGATCGACTGTGACGGAGGATACTTACACTGTTCCCCGTACATCGATCGACTGTGACGGAGGATAATTACACTGTTCCCCGTACATCAATCGACTGTGATGGAGGATAATTACACTGTTCCCCGTACATCGATCGACTGTGACGGAGAATACTTACACTGTTCCTCGTACATCGATCGACTGTGACGGAGGATAATTACACTGTTCCCCGTACATCGATCGACTGTGACGGAGGATAATTACACTGTTCCCCGTACATCGATCGACTGTGACGGAGGATAATTACACTGTTCCCCGTACATCGATCGACTGTGACGGAGGATAATTACACTGTTCCCCGTACATCGATCGACTGTGACGGAGGATACTTACACTGTTCCTCGTACATCGATCGACTGTGACGGAGAATACTTACACTGTTCCCCGTACATCGATCGACTGTGACGGAGGATACTTACACTGTTCCTCGTACATCGATCGACTGTGACGGAGAATACTTACACTGTTCCTCGTACATCGATCGACTGTGACGGAGAATACTTACACTGTTCCCCGTACATCGATCGACTGTGACGGAGGATACTTACACTGTTCCTCGTACATCGATCGACTGTGACGGAGGATACTTACACTGTTGCCCCGTACATCAATCGTTGGAAATTTCCTGGTGATGCATTTGATAGCAGGTTCCATACTTTTCTCCGTTAAGTACGGCAGCTTTGACTTGGGGTCTGAGCATGTCTGTAGGAGATCAAAAAAATGTGCTTATAATCACAAAATCCAGGTAAATCCACAGTGTTACACGGGCCCCATCAGGTGGGCTCTGCTGTAACTATTGGCAATATATTGGTGAGAAAGAAAGACTTGCATTTATGTAGCACCTTACACATCCTCAGGACGTCCCAAAGTGCTGTATCACCAATTATGTACTTTTTGAAGTGCGGTCACTGTTGTAATGTAGGAAACGCAGCAGCCAATTTGCGCACAGCAAGATCCCACAAACAGCAATGAGATAAATGACCAGATCATCTGTTTTTTTTTTAGTGATGTTGGTTGAGGGATAAATATTGGCCCCAGGACACCAGGGAGAGCTCCCCGCTGCTCTTCGTCGAAATAGTGTCATGGGATCTTTTACATTCACCTGAGAGGGCAGACGGGGCCTCGGTTTAACGTCTCATCCGAAAGACAGCACCTCCGACAGTGCGGCGCTCCCTCAGTACTGACCCTCCGACAGTGCGGCGCTCCCTCAGTACTGACCCTCCGACAGTGCAGCGCTCCCTCAGTACTGACCCTCCGACAGTGCGGCGCTCCCTCAGTACTGACCCTCCGACAGTGCGGCGCTCCCTCAGTACTGACCCTCCGACAGTGCGGCACTCCCTCAGTACCGACCCTCCGACAGTGCGGCGCTCCCTCAGTACTGACCCTCCGACAGTGCGGCACTCCCTCAGTACCGACCCTCCGACAGTGCAGCGCTCCCTCAGTACTGACCCTCCGACAGTGCAGCGCTCCCTCAGTACCGACCCTCCGACAGTGCAGCGCTCCCTCAGTACTGACCCTCCGACAGTGCGGCCCTCCCTCAGTACTGACCCTCCGACAGTGCGGCCCTCCCTCAGTACTGACCCTCCGACAGTGCAGCGCTCCCTCAGTACTGACCCTCCGACAGTGCAGCGCTCCCTCAGTACTGACCCTCCGACAGTGCAGCGCTCCCTCAGTACTGACCCTCCGACAGTGCGGCGCTCCCTCAGTACTGACCCCCCGACAGTGCGGCCCTCCCTCAGTACTGACCCTCCGACAGTGCGGCGCTCCCTCAGCACAGACCCTCCGACAGTGCGGCGCTCCCTCAGCACAGACCCTCCGACAGTGCGGCGCTCCCTCAGTACTGACCCTCCGACAGTGCGGCGCTCCCTCAGTACTGACCCTCCGACAGTGCGGCCCTCCCTCAGTACTGACCCTCCGACAGTGCGGCCCTCCCTCAGTACTGAACCTCCGACAGTGCGGCGCTCCCTCAGTACTGACCCTCCGACAGTGCGGCCCTCCCTCAGTACTGACCCTCCGACAGTGCGGCGCTCCCTCAGTACTGACCCTCCGACAGTGCGGCGCTCCCTCAGTACTGACCCTCCGACAGTGCGGCGCTCCCTCAGTACTGACCCTCCGACAGTGCGGCCCTCCCTCAGTCCTGACCCTCCGACAGTGCGGCGCTCCCTCAGTACTGACCCTCCGACAGTGCGGCGCTCCCTCAGTACTGACCCTCCGACAGTGCGGCCCTCCCTCAGTCCTGACCCTCCGACAGTGCGGCGCTCCCTCAGTACTGACCCTCCGACAGTGCGGCGCTCCCTCAGTACTGTACTGGAATGTCAGCCTGGATTATGGGGCTCAAGTCTCTGGAACGGGGCTTGAACCCACAATCGTCTGACTCAGAGGCGAGACTGCTACCCACTGAATCACGGCTGACAAGTACAACAAGCAGAGAGAGCCACTGGTCCGAGGAGGATATCCACCTGCAGACCAACTGTTGTAAGGGGGTGGTAGAATCATGGGAATGTGGAAAATTTCCGGCACAGAAGGAGGCCATTCGGCCCATCGTGTCTGTGCCGGCCGGAAAAGAGCTACCCAGCCTAATCCCACTTTCCAGCACTTGGTCCATAGCCCTGTAGGTCACGGCTCTTCAGGTGCACATCACTTTTTAGATGAGTTGAGGGCTCTTGGGGATAAAATTTGGATCAGGGCCATTTTTGGGCGCGGGTAGCGCGATGCGCTATTACCCCTGTACCCAATGGCCCTGCACAGGCTGGACACAAGTTTCGGCCGGCCTGAGTATTAATCTGCAATCAGCGTTCCATTCCACGTGGAATCAATGCAATTCTCACTTTCCAGCAGCAGGGGGAGCCTGATCTCTTAAAGGGAGGTTGCTTCTTCGAAATCTCTTAAAGGTAGCTGGTACCTGTTATTGGCTGAAAATAACAGTCTGCTGTCTGCACGGAGTCTGAACAGAGATCAGACATCGCACACGTAAAACACAGATGCAGGTCCCATCTCTATGTTTACGCACTGATTATGTTAAAACATTGAATAAAGGTTGCGCAGTACTAAATCCCACATCCTCCAATCTGCACACCAGACCTCACCAATCTGCTGATCTGAGTTTGTACCAGGCCTGTGAGAGTGCGTGCACCAAGGTTCTCTGCTGATGCTCTGGAGACATTGGGTGCAAGAGGTGGACAGGAGGAGGGACATCCAATATCTGAGGGGGGCATGAGGCCTCCAGACATCTACCCAAAAGACAGTGGGAGGCAGCGGGGGACGAAGTCAATGCCAGGCCCACAGCATCATGAACATGGATGCAGTGCAGGGAGAAGTTCAATGCTTTGACATGAGAGGTCAAGGTGAGTGAGGTCAAATGTCAAGTGGCGTCTCCTACCAACTGCACCACTGGCCGCATCCACTGCTCCACGGACTAACCCCCCATCACCCACATACCAACAAACTCTTTCCATCAGTACTCAACTCTTCCAATCAGATCTTTCCTCTCACCCTTACACATTACCACTGTTGCAAGCCGCCCACCCACAACTCACAGGCCACACACACTGGCAGCTATTCAACCATGACAGGCACATCACCCAGACATCCTGCAGGGCACTCACCGACACACGTCCCGCTTTCTTGCAGGAGAAGGTGGCGCATAACAGGAGGCAGCAAGTGGCCGTGGAATTCAGCCCCTCGAGCCTGTTCCACCATTCAATGAGATCATGGTTGACCTGTGACCGAACTCCATATACCCGCCTTAGCCCCATATCCCTCAATACGCTTGGTTCACAGAAATCTATCAATCTCAGATTTAACATTCACAAGTGAGCTAGCATCAACTGCCGTCTACAGAAGAGTGTTCCAAACATCTCCCACCTTTTGTGTGTAGAAGCATTCCCTAACTTCACTCCTGCACCTCCCAGCTCGAAATGTTAGGCTATGTCCCTGCGTCCTAGTATTGAAGTGTAGGAGACCTCCAAAAACAGTTACAAATGTTTTTTTTTAATTCGTTCATGGGATGTGGGCGTCGCTGGCAAGGCCGGCATTTATTGCCCATCCCTAATTGCCCTCGAGAAGGTGGTGGTGAGCCGCCTTCTTGAACCGCTGCAGTCCGTGTGGTGAAGGTTCTCCCACAGTGCTGTTAGGAAGGGAGTTCCAGGATTTTGACCCAGCGACGATGAAGGAACGGCGATATATTTCCAAGTCGGGATGGTGTGTGACTTGGAGGGGAACGTGCAGGTGGTGTTGTTCCCATGTGCCTGCTGCCCTTGTCCTTCTAGGTGGTAGAGGTCGCGGGTTTGGGAGGTGCTGTCGAAGAAGCCTTGGCGAGTTGCTGCAGTGCATCCTGTGGATGGTACACACTGCAGCCACAGTGCGCCGGTGGTGAAGGGAGTGAATGTTTAGGGTGGTGGATGGGGTGCCAATCAAGCGGGCTACTTTGTCCTGGATGGTGTCGAGCTTCTTGAGTGTTGTTGGAGCTGCACTCATCCAAGCAAGTGGAGAGTATTCCATCACACTCCTGACTTGTGCCATGTAGATGGTGGAAAGGCTTTGGGGAGTCAGGAGGTGAGTCACTCGCCGCAGAATACCCAGCCTCTGACCTGCTCTTGCAGCCACAGTATTTATATGGCTGGTCCAGTTCGGTTTCTGGTCAATGGTGACCCCCAGGATGCTGATGGTGGGGGATTCGGTGATGGTAATGCCGTTGAATGTGAAGGGGAGGTGATTAGACTCTCTCTTGTTGGAGATGGTCATTGCCTGGCACTTGTCTGGCGTTAATGTTACTTGCCACTTATGAGCCCAAGCCTGGATGTTGTCCAGGTCTTGCTGCATGCAGGCTCGGACTGCTTCATTATCTGTGGGGTTGCGAATGGAACTGAACACTGTGCAATCATCAGCGAACATCTCCATTTCTGACCTTATGATGGAGGGAAGGTCATTGATGAAGCAGCTGAAGATGGTTGGGCCTAGGACACTGCCCTGAGGAACTCCTGCAGCAATGTCCTGGGGCTGAGATGATTGGCCTCCAACAACCACTACCATCTTCCTTTGTGCTAGGTATGACTCCAGCCACTGGAGAGTTTTCCCCCTGATTCCCATTGACTTCAATTTTACTAGGGCTCCTTGGTGCCACACTCGGTCAAATGCTGCCTTGATGTCAAGGGCAGTTACTCTCTCGGCAGCCAAAAGCAATAATCCAGCCACTAAGCTCTAAATCCTGCATGGTCCCTTTAAATAGCACTGGTTGGGGGGGGGTCCTCCAGGCACTTGAAGGCACGTTCAGATGGTCGGGGTTAAGACTGTGCGTTGAGTTGAGCGTTAAGTCCCGAAATGGTGTCTGTCACTTTAAATCGGCGTTGCACACTGATTGAATCCATTATCTCCCTACTTTACATGATTCCAGCATTCGTTGTCTGCACCTGCGCAAACTCCTATACCAAGATGGCGTCCGGCGCATGTTACGCAGGAATCGTGCATGCGCAGCCAAGCCGCCATCTTGGATGTCAGAGAGCCGAGTAGCGCCGAAACAATGGGCGCCACACGGCCCAATTTAGCGCCCTCTGCCTCTCCCACCCTCTCAGGCAGTGAGTTCCAGACCCCCACCACCCTCTGGGTGAGAAAATTTCTCCTCAACTCCCCTCAAATCCTTTGACCAATCACTTTAAATCTATGCCCCCTGGTTATTGACCCCTCTGCTAAGGGAAATAGCTCCTTCCTATCCACTCTATCTAGGCCCCTGATCATTTTATATACCTCAATTAAATCATCCCTCAGCCTCCTCTGTTCTAAAGAAAACAATCCCAGCCTATCCAATCTTTCCTCACAGCTGAAATTCTCCAGTCCTGGCAACATCCTCGGAAATCTCCTCTGCACCCTCTCCAGTGCAATTACATCTTTCCTGTAATGTGGTGACCAATCGAGGGTTGGACTTTGGGGAGGGATGAGGGAGACTGGGAGGTCATGGGGGGATCAAAGGGACCTTATCCTATTTATCCTGACCTTGCCCTGTTTATCCTGACCTTGCCCTGTTTATCCTGACCTTACCCTGTTTATCCTGACCTTGCCCTGTTTATCCTGACCTTACCCTGTTTATCCTGACCTTACTCTGTTTATCCTGACCTTACCCTGTTTATCCTGACCTTACTCTGTTTATCCTGACCTTACCCTGTTTATCCTGACCTTGCCCTGTTTATCCTGACCTTACCCTGTTTATCCTGACCTTGCCCTGTTTATCCTGACCTTACTCTGTTTATCCTGACGTTACCCTGTTTATCCTGACCTTACCCTGTTTATCCTGACCTTGCCCTGTTTATCCTGACCTTACCCTGTTTATCCTGACCTTACCCTGTTTATCCTGACCTTACCCTGTTTATCCTGACCTTGCCCTGTTTATCCTGACCTTACCCTGTTTATCCTGACATTACCCTGTTTATCCTGACCTTACCCTGTTTATCCTGACCTTACCCTGTTTATCCTGACCTTGCCCTGTTTATCCTGACCTTACCCTGTTTATCCTGACATTACCCTGTTTATCCTGACCTTGCCCTGTTTATCCTGACCTTACTCTGTTCATCCTGACCTTGCCCTGTTTATCCTGACCTTACCCTGTTTATCCTGACCTTGCCCTGTTTATCCTGACCTTGCCCTGTTTATCCTGACCTCACTCTGTTTATCCTGACCTTACTCTGTTTATCCTGACCTTGCCCTGTTTATCCTGACCTTGCCCTGTTTATCCTGACCTTACCCTGTTTATCCTGACCTTGCCCTGTTTATCCTGACCTTGCCCTGTTTATCCTGACCTTACTCTGTTTATCCTGACGTTACCCTGTTTATCCTGACCTTACCCTGTTTATCCTGACCTTGCCCTGTTTATCCTGACCTTACCCTGTTTATCCTGACCTTGCCCTGTTTATCCTGACCTTGCCCTGTTTATCCTGACCTTACTCTGTTTATCCTGACCTTACTCTGTTTATCCTGACGTTACCCTGTTTATCCTGACCTTACCCTGTTTATCCTGACCTTGCCCTGTTTATCCTGACCTTACCCTGTTTATCCTGACCTTGCCCTGTTTATCCTGACCTTACTCTGTTTATCCTGACCTTACTCTGTTTATCCTGACATTACCCTGTTTATCCTGACCTTGCCCTGTTTATCCTGACCTTACCCTGTTTATCCTGACCTTACCCTGTTTATCCTGACCTTACCCAGTTTATCCTGACCTTACCCTGTTTATCCTGACCTTGCCCTGTTTATCCTGACCTTGCCCTGTTTATCCTGACCTTACCCTGTTTATCCTGACCTTACTCTGTTTATCCTGACCTTGCCCTGTTTATCCTGACCTTACTCTGTTTATCCTGACCTTACTCTGTTTATCCTGACCTTACCCTGTTTATCCTGACCTTACCCTGTTTATCCTGACCTTACTTTGTTTATCCTGACCTTGCCCTGTTTATCCTGACCTTACCCTGTTTATCCTGAACTTGCCCTGTTTATCCTGACCTTACTCTGTTTATCATGACCTTGCCCTGTTTATCCTGACCTTACTCTGTTTATCCTGACCTTACTCTGTTTATCCTGACATTACCCTGTTTATCCTGACCTTGCCCTGTTTATCCTGACCTTACCCTGTTTATCCTGAACTTGCCCTGTTTATCCTGACCTTACTCTGTTTATCATGACATTACTCTGTTTATCCTGACCTTACCCTGTTTATCCTGACCTTACCCTGTTTATCCTGACCTTACCCTGTTTATCCTGACCTTACCCTGTTTATCCTGACCTGACTCTGTTTATCCTGACCTTGCTCTGTTTATCCTGACCTTGCACTGTTTATCCTGACCTTGCACTGTTTATCCTGACCTTACCCTGTTTATCCTGACCTTACCCTGTTTATCCTGAACTTGCCCTGTTTATCCTGACCTTACCCTGTTTATCCTGACCTTACCCTGTTTATCCTGACCTTACCCTGTTTATCCTGACCTGACTCTGTTTATCCTGACCTTGCTCTGTTTATCCTGACCTTACTCTGTTTATCCTGACCTTACCCTGTTTATCCTGACATTGCCCTGTTTATCCTGACCTTGCCCTGTTTATCCTGACCTTGCCCTGTTTATCCTGACCTTACCCTGTTTATCCTGACCTTGCCCTGTTTATGCTGACCTTACTCTGTTTATCCTGACCTTGCCCTGTTTATCCTGACCTTGCCCTGTTTATCCTGACCTTACCCTGTTTATTCTGACCTTACCCTGTTTATCCTGACCTTGCCCTGTTTATCCTGACCTTACCCTGTTTATTCTGACCTTACCCTGTTTATCCTGACCTTACCCTGTTTATCCTGACCTTACCCTGTTTATCCTGACCTTGCTCTGTTTATCCTGACCTTACCCTGTTTATCCTGACCTTACCCTGTTTATCCTGACCTTGCCCTGTTTATCCTGACCTTGCCCTGTATATCCTGACCTTGCCCTGTTTATCCTGACCTTGCCCTGTTTATCCTGACCTTACCCTGTTTATCCAGACCTTACCCTGTTTATCCTGACCTTACTCTGTTTATCCTGACCTTACCCTGTTTATCCTGACCTTGCCCTGTTTATCCTGACCTTACCCTGTTTATCCTGACCTTATCCTGTTTATCCTGACCTTACTCTGTTTATCCTGACCTTACCCTGTTTATCCTGACCTTACCCTGTTTATCCTGACCTTACCCTGTTTATCCTGACCTTACTCTGTTTATCCTGACCTTACCCTGTTTATCCTGACCTTACCCTGTTTATCCTGACCTTGCCCTGTTTATCCTGACCTTACTCTGTTTATCCTGACCTTACCCTGTTTATCCTGACCTTGCCCTGTTTATCCTGACCTTACCCTGTTTATCCTGACCTTGCCCTGTTTATCCTGACCTTACTCTGTTTATCCTGACCTTGCACTGTTTTTCCTGACCTTGCCCTGTTTATCCTGACCTTACTCTGTTTATCCTGACCTTACCCTGTTTATCCTGACCTTACCCTGTTTATCCTGACCTTACCCTGTTTATCCTGACCTTACCCTGTTTATCCTGACCTTGCCCTGTTTATCCTGACCTTACCCTGTTTATCCTGACCTTCCCCTGTTTATCCTGACCTTACCCTGTTTATCCTGACCTTGCCCTGTTTATCCTGACCTTACCCTGTTTATCCTGACCTTACCCTGTTTATCCTGACCTTACCCTGTTTATCCTGACCTTGCCCTGTTTATCCTGACCTTACCCTGTTTATCCTGACCTTGCTCTGTTTATCCTGACCTTACCCTGTTTATCCTGACCTCACCCTGTTTATCCTGACCTTACCCTGTTTATCCTGACCTTGCTCTGTTTATCCTGACCTTACCCTGTTTATCCTGACCTTGCCCTGTTTATCCTGACCTTACCCTGTTTATCCTGACCTTACCCTGTTTATCCTGACCTTACTCTGTTTATCCTGACATTACCCTGTTCATCCTGACCTTACCCTGTTTATCCTGACCTTACCCTGTTTATCCTGACCTTACCCTGTTTATCCTGAGCTTGCCCTGTTTATCCTGACCTTACTCTGTTTATCCTGACCTTACCCTGTTTATCCTGACATTGCCCTGTTTATCCTGACCTTGCCCTGTTTATCCTGACCTTACCCTGTTTATCCTAACATTGCCCTGTTTATCCTGACCTTGCCCTGTTTATCCTGACCTTGCCCTGTTTATCCTGACATTACCCTGTTCATCCTGACCTTACCCTGTTTATCCTGACCTTACCCTGTTTATCCTGACCTTACCCTGTTTATCCTGACCTTACCCTGTTTATCCTGAGCTTGCCCTGTTTATCCTGACCTTACTCTGTTTATCCTGACCTTCCCCTGTTTATCCTGACCTTACCCTGTTTATCCTGACCTTGCCCTGTTTATCCTGACCTTACCCTGTTTATCCTGACCTTCCCCTGTTTATCCTGACCTTCCCCTGTTTATCCTGACCTTGCCCTGTTTATCCTGACCTTACCCTGTTTATCCTGACCTTGCCCTGTTTATCCTGACCTTACTCTGTTTATCCTGACCTTACCCTGTTTATCCTGACCTTACCCTGTTTATCCTGACCTTACCCTGTTTATCCTGACCTTACCCTGTTTATCCTGACCTTACCCTGTTTATCCTGACCTTGCCCTGTTTATCCTGACCTTACCCTGTTTATCCTGACCTTGCTCTGTTTATCCTGACCTTACCCTGTTTATCCTGACCTTACCCTGTTTATCCTGACCTTGCACTGTTTATCCTGACCTTACCCAGTTTATCCTGACCTTACCCTGTTTATCCTGACATTACCCTGTTTATCCTGACCTTCCCCTGTTTATCCTGACCTTACTCTGTTTATCCTGACCTTGCCCTGTTTATCCTGACCTTGCCCTGTTTATCCTGACCTTACCCTGTTTATCCTGACCTGACCCTGTTTATCCTGACCTTGCTCTGTTTATCCTGACCTTACCCTGTTTATCCTGACCTTACCCTGTTTATCCTGACCTTGCCCTGTTTATCCTGACCTTGCCCTGTTTATCCTGACCTTACCCTGTTTATCCTGACCTTGCCCTGTTTATCCTGACCTTACCCTGTTTATCCAGACCTTACCCTGTTTATCCTGACCTTACTCTGTTTATCCTGACCTTACCCTGTTTATCCTGACCTTGCCCTGTTTATCCTGACCTTACCCTGTTTATCCTGACCTTACCCTGTTTATCCTGACCTTACCCTGTTTATCCTGACCTTATCCTGTTTATCCTGACCTTACACTGTTTATCCTGAAGTTACCCTGTTTATCCTGACCTTGCTCTGTTTATCCTGACCTTACCCTGTTTATCCTGACCTTGCCCTGTTTATCCTGACCTTACCCTGTTTATCCTGACCTTACCCTGTTTATCCTGACATTACCCTGTTTATCCTGATTTTACTCTGTTTATCCTGACCTTACTCTGTTTATCCTGACCTGACCCTGTTTATCCTGACCTTGCCCTGTTTATCCTGACCTTACCCTGTTTTCCTGACCTTACCCTGTTTATCCTGACCTTACTCTGTTTATCCTGACCTTACTCTGTTTATCCTGACCTTGCCCTGTTTATCCTGACCTTACCCTGTTTATCCTGACCTTACTCTGTTTATCCTGACCTTGCCCTGTTTATCCTGACCTTACTCTTTTTATCCTGACCTTACCCTGTTTATCCTGACCTTACTCTGTTTATCCTGACCTTACTCTGTTTCTCCTGACCTTGCCCTGTTTAACCTGACCTTACCCTGTTTAATCTGACCTTGCCCTGTTTATCCTGACCTTACCCTGTTTATCCTGACCTTACTCTGTTTATCCTGACCTTGCCCTGTTTATCCTGACCTTACCCTGTTTATCCTGACATTACCCTGTTTATCCTGACCTTACCCTGTTTATCCTGACCTTACTCTGTTTATCCTGACCTTACCCTGTTTATCCTGACCTTACCCTGTTTATCCTGACATTACCCTGTTTATCCTGACCTTACCCTGTTTATCCTGACCTTACTCTGTTTATCCTGACCTTACCCTGTTTATCCTGACCTTCCCCTGTTTATCCTGACCTTGCCCTGTTTATCCTGACCTTACCCTGTTTATCCTGACCTTACTCTGTTTCTCCTGATCTTGCCCTGTTTATCCTGACCTTACTCTGTTTATCCTGACCTTACCCTGTTTATCCTGACCTTACCCTGTTTATCCTGACCTTGCCCTGTTTATCCTGACCTTACTCTGTTTATCCTGACCTTACTCTGTTTATCCTGACCTTACCCTGTTTATCCTGACCTTGCCCTGTTTATCCTGACCTTGCCCTGTTTATCCTGACCTTACTCTGTTTATCCTGACCTTGCCCTGTTTATCCTGACCTTACTCTGTTTATCCTGACCTTACTCTGTTTATCCTGACCTTACCCTGTTTATCCTGACCTTGCCCTGTTTATCCTGACCTTACTCTGTTTATCCTGACCTTGCCCTGTTTATCCTGACCTTACCCTGTTTATCCTGACCTCACTCTGTTTATCCTGACCTTACTCTGTTTATCCTGACCTTGCCCTGTTTATCCTGACCTTGCCCTGTTTATCCTGACCTTGCCCTGTTTATCCTGACCTTACTCTGTTTATCCTGACCTTGCCCTGTTTATCCTGACCTTACCCTGTTTATCCTGACCTTACCCTGTTTATCCTGACCTTGCTCTGTTTATCCTGACCTTGCCCTGTTTATCCTGACCTTGCCCTGTTTATCCTGACCTTGCTCTGTTTATCCTGACCTTGCCCTGTTTATCCTGACCTTATCCTGTTTATCCTGACCTTGCCCTGTTTATCCTGACCTTACCCTGTTTATCCTGACCTTACCCTGTTTATCCTGACCTTATCCTATTTATCCTGACCTTGCCCTGTTTATCCTGACCTTACTCTGTTTATCCTGACCTTACTCTGTTTATCCTGACCTTGCCCTGTTTATCCTGACCTTACCCTGTTTATCCTGACCTTACTCTGTTTATCCTGACCTTGCCCTGTTTATCCTGACCTTGCCCTGTTTATCCTGACCTTACCCTGTTTATCCTGACCTTGCCCTGTTTATCCTGACCTTGCCCTGTTTATCCTGACCTTTCCCTGTTTATCCTGACCTTGCCCTGTTTATCCTGACCTTACTCTGTTTATCCTGACCTTACCCTGTTTATCCTGACCTTGCCCTGTTTATCCTGACCTTACTCTGTTTATCCTGACCTTACCCTGTTTATCCTGACCTTGCTCTGTTTATCCTGACCTTACCCTGTTTATCCTGACCTTGCCCTGTGTATCCTGACCTTACCCTGTTTATCCTGACCTTACCCTGTTTATCATGACCTTGCTCTGTTTATCCTGACCTTGCCCTGTTTATCCTGACCTTACCCTGTTTATCCTGACCTTGCCCTGTTTATCCTGACCTTACTCTGTTTATCCTGACCTTACTCTGTTTATCCTGACCTTACCCTGTTTATCCTGACCTTACTCTGTTTATCCTGACCTTACCCTGTTTATCCTGACCTTGCCCTGTTTATCCTGACCTTACCCTGTTTATCCTGACCTTGCCCTGTTTATCCTGACCTTGCCCTGTTTATCCTGACCCTACTCTGTTTATCCTGACCTTACCCTGTTTATCCTGACCTTACCCTGTTTATCCTGACCTTACCCTGTTTATCCTGACCTTGCCCTGTTTATCCTGACCTTCCCCTGTTTATCCTGACCTTACTCTGTTTATCCTGACCTTACCCTGTTTATCCTGACCTTGCCCTGTTTATCGTGACCTTACCCTGTTTATCCTGACCTTACTCTGTTTATCCTGACCTTACCCTGTTTATCCTGACCTTGCCCTGTTTATCCTGACCTTACTCTGTTTATCCTGACCTTACCCTGTTTATACTGACCTTACTCTGTTTATCCTGACCTTACTCTGTTTATCCTGACCTTGCCCTGTTTATCCTGACCTTGCCCGGTTTATCCTGACCTTGCCCTGTTTATCCTGACCTTAACCTGTTTATCCTGACCTTGCCCTGTTTATCCTGACCTTACCCTGTTTATCCTGACCTTGCCCTGTTTATCCTGATCTTACCCTGTTTATCCTGACCTTACTCTGTTTATCCTGACCTTACCCTGTTTATCCTGACCTTGCCCTGTTTATCCTGACCTTCCCCTGTTTATCCTGACCTTACTCAGTTTATCCTGACCTTACCCTGTTTATCCTGACATTACCCTGTTTATCCTGACCTTACTCTGTTTATCCTGACATTACCCTGTTTATCCTGACCTTACGCTGTTTATCCTGACCTTACCCTGTTTATCCTGACATTACCCTGTTTATCCTGACCTTACCCTGTTTATCCTGACCTTACCCTGTTTATCCTGACCTTACCCTGTTTATCCTGACCTTACGCTGTTTATCCTGACCTTACTCTGTTTATCCTGACCTTACCCTGTTTATCCTGACCTTACTCTGTTTATCCTGACCTTACCCTGTTTATCCTGACCTTACCCTGTTTATCCTGACCTTACCCTGTTTATCCTGACCTTGCTCTGTTTATCCTGACCTTACCCTGTTTATCATGACCTTACCCTGTTTATCCTGACCTTAACCTGTTTATCCTAACCTTACGCTGTTTATCCTGACCTTACCCTGTTTATCCTGACATTACCCTGTTTATCCTGACCTTACCCTGTTTATCCTGACCTTACTCTGTTTATCCTGACCTGACCCTGTTTATCCTGACCTTACTCTGTTTATCCTGACCTTACGCTGTTTATCCTGACCTTACCCTGTTTATCCTGACCTTACTCTGTTTATCCTGACCTTACTCTGTTTATCCTGACCTTACCCTGTTTATCCTGACCTTACCCTGTTTATCCTGACCTTACCCTGTTTATCCTGACCTTGCCCTGTTTATCCTGACCTTACCCTGTTTATCCTGACCTTGCTCTGTTTATCCTGACCTTACCCTGTTTATCCTGACCTTGCTCTGTTTATCCTGACCTTACCCTGTTTATCCTGACCTTGCTCTGTTTATCCTGACCTTACCCTGTTTATCCTGACCTTACCCTGTTTATCCTGACCTTGCTCTGTTTATCCTGACCTTACCCTGTTTATCATGACCTTACCCTGTTTATCCTGACCTTGCCCTGTTTATCCTGACCTTACCCTGTTTATCCTGACCTTACCCTGTTTATCCTGACCTTACCCTGTTTATCCTGACCTTGCCCTGTTTATCCTGACCTTCCCCTGTTTATCCTGACCTTACTCTGTTTATCCTGACCTTACCCTGTTTATCCTGACCTTACCCTGTTTATCCTGACCTTACCCTGTTTATCCTGACCTTGCCCTGTTTATCCTGACCTTACCCTGTTTATCCTGACCTTACCCTGTTTATCCTGACCTTACTCTGTTTATCCTGACCTTGCCCTGTTTATCCTGACCTTACTCTGTTTATCCTGACCTTGCCCTGTTTATCCCGACCTTACCCTGTTTATCCTGACCTTTCCCTGTTTATCCTGACCTTACTTTGTTTATCCTGACCTTACCCTGTTTATCCTGACCTTACCCTGTTTATCCTGACCTTGCTCTGTTTATCCTGACCTTACCCTGTTTATCCTGACCTTACTCTGTTTATCCTGACCTTACTCTGTTTATCCAGACCTTACCCTGTTTATCCTGACCTTGCCCTGTTTATCCTGACCTTGCCCTGTTTCTCCTGACCTTACTCTGTTTATCCTGACCTTACCCTGTTTATCCTGACCTTACCCTGTTTATCCTGACCTTGCTCTGTTTATCCTGACCTTACCCTATTTATCATGACCTTACCCTGTTTATCCTGACCTTAACCTGTTTATCCTGACCTTGCCCTGTTTATCCTGACCTTACCCTGTTTATCCTGACCTTACCCTGTTTATCCTGAACTTGCCCTGTTTATCCTGACCTTACCCTGTTTATCCTGACCTTACTCTGTTTATCCTGACCTTGCCCTGTTTATCCTGACCTTCCCCTGATTATCCTGACCTTACTCTGTTTATCCTGACCTTACCCTGTTTATCCTGACCTTACCCTGTTTATCCTGACCTTACCCTGTTTATCCTGACCTTGCCCTGTTTATCCCGACCTTACCCTGTTTATCCTGACCTTACCCTGTTTATCCTGACCTTGCCCTGTTTATCCTGACCTTACCCTGTTTATCCTGACCTTACCCTGTTTATCCTGACCTTGCCCTGTTTATCCTGACCTTACTCTGTTTATACTGACCTTACTCTGTTTATCCTGACCTTACCCTGTTTATCCTGACCTTACCCTGTTTATCCTGACCTTACTCTGTTTATCCTGACCTTGCCCTGTTTATCCTGACCTTACTCTGTTTATCCTGACCTTGCCCTGTTTATCCTGACCTTACTCTGTTTATCCTGACCTTGCCCTGTTTATCCTGACCTTACCCTGTTTATCCTGACCTTACTCTGTTTATCCTGACCTTGCCCTGTTTATGCTGACCTTGCCCTGTTTATCCTGACCTTGCCCTGTTTATCCTGACCTTACCCTGTTTATCCTGACCTTGCCCTGTTTATCCTGACCTTACCCTGTTTATCCTGACCTTACTCTGTTTATCCTGACCTTACCCTGTTTATCCTGACCTTACCCTGTTTATCCTGACCTTACTCTGTTTATCCTGACCTTACCCTGTTTATCCTGACCTTACCCTGTTTATCCTGACCTTGCCCTGTTTATCCTGACCTTACCCTGTTTATCCTGACCTTGCTCTGTTTATCCTGACCTTACCCTGTTTATCATGACCTTACCCTGTTTATCCTGACCTTAACCTGTTTATCCTGACCTTACCCTGTTCATCCTGACCTGACCCTGTTTATCCTGACCTTGCCCTGTTTATCCTGACCTTCCCCTGTTTATCCTGACCTTACCCTGTTTATCCTGACCTTACCCTGTTTATCCTGACCTTACCCTGTTTATCCTGACCTTGCCCTGTTTATCCTGACCTTACTCTGTTTATCCTGACCTTGCCCTGTTTATCCTGACCTTGCCCTGTTTATCCTGACCTTACCCTGTTTATCCTGACCTTGCCCTGTTTATCCTGACCTTACTTTGTTTATCCTGACCTTACCCTGTTTATCCTGACCTTACCCTGTTTATCCTGACCTTGCTCTGTTTATCCTGACCTTGCCCTGTTTATCCTGACCTTACCCTGTTTATCCTGACCTTGCCCTGTTTATCCTGACCTTACTTTGTTTATCCTGACCTTACCCTGTTTATCCTGACCTTACCCTGTTTATCCTGACCTTGCCCTGTTTATCCTGACCTTGCCCTGTTTATCCTGACCTTACTCTGTTTATCCTGACCTTACCCTGTTTATCCTGACCTTACTCTGTTTATCCTGACCTTGCTCTGTTAATCCTGACCTTACCCTGTTTATCATGACCTTACCCTGTTTATCCTGACCTTACCCTGTTTATCCTGACCTTACTCTGTTTATCCTGACCTTACCCTGTTTATCCTGACCTTGCTCTGTTAATCCTGACCTTTCCCCTGTTTATCATGACCTTACCCTGTTTATCCTGACCTTAACCTGTTTATCCTGACCTTGCCCTGTTTATCCTGACCTTACCCTGTTTATCCTGACCTTACCCTGTTTATCCTGAACTTGCCCTGTTTATCCTGACCTTACCCTGTTTATCCTGACCTTACTCTGTTTATCCTGACCTTACCCTGTTTATCCTGACCTTGCTCTGTTTATCCTGACCTTGCCCTGTTTATCCTGACCTTACCCTGTTTATCCTGACCTTGCCCTGTTTATCCTGACCTTACTCTGTTTATCCTGACCTTACTCTGTTTATCCTGACCTTGCCCTGTTTATCCTGACCTTGCCCTGTTTATCCTGACCTTACTCTGTTTATCCTGACCTTGCCCTGTTTATCCTGACCTTACCCTGTATATCCTGACCTTACTCTGTTTATCCTGACCTTACCCTGTTTATCCTGACCTTACTCTGTTTATCCTGACCTTGCCCTGTTTATCCTGACCTTACCCTGTATATCCTGACCTTATTCTGTTTATCCTGACCTTACCCTTTTTATCCTGACCTTACTCTGTTTATCCTGACCTTGCCCTGTTTATCCTGACCTTACCCTGTTTATCCTGACCTTACTCTGTTTATCCTGACCTTGCCCTGTTTATCCTGACCTTACTCTGTTTATCCTGACCTTGCCCTGTTTATCCTGACCTTACCCTGTTTATCCTGACCTTACCCTGTTTATCCTGACCTTGCCCTGTTTATCCTGACCTTACTTTGTTTATCCTGACCTTGCCCTGTTTATCCTGACCTTACCCTGTTTATCCTGACCTTACCCTGTTTATCCTGACCTTATCCTGTTTATCCTGACCTTGCCCTGTTTATCCTGACCTTACTCTGTTTATCCTGACCTGACTCTGTTTATCCTGACCTTACCCTGTTTATCCTGACCTTGCCCTGTTTATCCTGACCTTATCTGTTTATCCTGACCTTACTCTGTTTATCCTGACCTTGCCCTGTTTATCCTGACCTTACCCTGTTTATCCTGACCTTACCCTGTTTATCCTGACCTTGCTCTGTTTATCCTGACCTTACCCTGTTTATCCTGACCTTACCCTGTTTATCCTGACCTTGCTCTGTTTATCCTGACCTTACCCTGTTTATCCTGACCTTGCCCTGTTTATTCTGACCTTACCCTGTTTATCCTGACCTTGCCCTGTTTATCCTGACCTTGCCCTGTTTATCCTGACCTTACTCTGTTTATCCTGACCTTCCCCTGTTTATCCTGACCTTACCCTGTTTATCCTGACCTTGCCCTGTTTATCCTGACCTTACTCTGTTTATCCTGACCTTGCCCTGTTTATCCTGACCTTACCCTGTTTATCCTGACCTTACTCTGTTTATCCTGACCTTGCCCTGTTTATCCTGACCTTACTCTGTTCATCCTGACCTTACCCTGTTTATCCTGACCTTGCCCTGTTTATCCTGACCTTACCCTGTTTATCCTGACCTTGCCCTGTTTAACCTGACCTTACCCTGTTTATCCTGACCTTGCCCTGTTTATCCTGACCTTACCCTGTTTATCCTGACCTTGCCCTGTTTAACCTGACCTTACTCTGTTTATCCTGACCTTACCCTGTTTATCCTGACCTTGCCCTGTTTATCCTGACCTTACCCTCTTTATCCTGACCTTACTCTGTTTATCCTGACCTTGCTCTGTTTATCCTGACCTTGCCCTGTTTATCCTGACCTTACCCTGTTTATCCTGACCTTACCCTGTTTATCCTGACCTTACCCTGTTTATCCTGACCTTACCCTGTTTATCCTGACCTTGCCCTGTTTATCCTGACCTTACCCTGTTTATCCTGACCTTACCCTGTTTATCCTGACCTTGCTCTGTTTATCCTGACCTTACTCTGTTTATCCTGACCTTGCTCTGTTTATCCTGACCTTGCCCTGTTTATCCTGACCTTGCCCTGTTTATCCTGACCTTACCCTGTTTATCCTGACCTTCCCCTGTTTATCCTGACCTTACCATGTTTATCCTGACCTTGCCCTGTTTATCCTGACATTACTCTGTTTATCCTGACCTTACCATGTTTATCCTGACCTTGCCCTGTTTATCCTGACCTTGCCCTGTTTATCCTGACATTACTCTGTTTATCCTGACCTTACCCTGTTTATCCTGACCTTGCCCTGTTTATCCTGACCTTACTCTGTTTATCCTGACCTTGCCCTGTTTATCCTGACATTACCCTGTTTATCCTGACCTTCCCCTGTTTATCCTGACCTTGCCCTGTTTATCCTGACCTTACTCTGTTTATCCTGACCTTGCCCTGTTTATCCTGACCTTACCCTGTATATCCTGACCTTGCCCTGTTTATCCTGACCTTGCCCTGTTTATCCTGACCTTACTCTGTTTATCCTGACCTTGCCCTGTTTATCCTGACCTTACTCTGTTTATCCTGACCTTGCCCTGTTTATCCTGACCTTACTCTGTTTATCCTGACCTTACTCTGTTTATCCTGACCTTGCCCTGTTTAACCTGACCTTAGCCTGTTTATCCTGACCTTACCCTGTTTATCCTGACCTTACCCTGTTTATCCTGACCTTGCCCTGTTTAACCTGACCTTACCCTGTTTATCCTGACCTTACTCTGTTTATCCTGACCTTACTCTGTTTATCCTGACCTTGCCCTGTTTAACCTGACCTTACCCTGTTTATCCTGACCTTACCCTGTTTATCCTGACCTTACTCTGTTTATCCTGACCTTACCCTGTTTATCCTGACCTTACCCTGTTTATCCTGACCTTGCCCTGTTTATCCTGACCTTACTCTGTTTATCCTGACCTTGCCCTGTTTATCCTGACCTTACTCTGTTTATCCTGACCTTACCCTGTTTATCCTGGCCTTGCCCTGTTTATCCTGACCTTGCCCTGTTTATCCTGACCTTCCCCTGTTTATCCTGACCTTGCCCTGTTTAACCTGACCTTAGCCTGTTTATCCTGACCTTGCCCTGTTTATCCTGACCTTACCCTGTTTATCCTGACCTTACCCTGTTTATCCTGACCTTGCACTGTTTAACCTGACCTTCCCCTGTTTATCCTGACCTTGCCCTGTTTATCCTGACCTTACCCTGTTTATCCTGACCTTACCCTGTTTATCCTGACCTTGCCCTGTTTATCCTGACCTTGCCCTGTTTATCCTGACCTTGCCCTGTTTATCCTGACCTTACCCTGTTTATCCTGACCTTCCCCTGTTTATCCTGACCTTACCCTGTTTATCCTGACCTTACCCTGTTTATCCTGACCTTGCCCTCTTTATCCTGACCTTGCCCTGTTTATCCTGACCTTGCCCTGTTTATCCTGACCTTACTCTGTTTATCCTGACCTTGCCCTGTTTATCCTGACCTTACTCTGTTTATCCTGACCTTACCCTGTTTATCCTGACCTTCCCCTGTTTATCCTGACCTTACCCTGTTTATCCTGACCTTACCCTGTTTATCCTGACCTTGCCCTCTTTATCCTGACCTTGCCCTGTTTATCCTGACCTTACTCTGTTTATCCTGACCTTGCCCTGTTTATCCTGACCTTACTCTGTTTATCCTGGCCTTGCCCTGTTTATCCTGACCTTGCCCTGTTTATCCTGACCTTCCCCTGTTTATCCTGACCTTGCCCTGTTTAACCTGACCTTAGCCTGTTTATCCTGACCTTGCCCTGTTTATCCTGACCTTACCCTGTTTATCCTGACCTTACCCTGTTTATCCTGACCTTGCCCTGTTTAACCTGACCTTCCCCTGTTTATCCTGACCTTGCCCTGTTTATCCTGACCTTACCCTGTTTATCCTGACCTTACCCTGTTTATCCTGACCTTGCCCTGTTTATCCTGACCTTACTCTGTTTATCCTGACCTTGCCCTGTTTATCCTGACCTTGCCCTGTTTATCCTGACCTGACTCTGTTTATCCTGACCTTACCCTGTTTATCCTGACCTTGCCCTGTTTATCCTGACCTTGCCCTGTTTATCCTGACCTTACTCTGTTTATCCTGACCTTACCCTGTTTATCCTGACCTTGCCCTGTTTATCCTGACCTTGCCCTGTTTATCCTGACCTTGCCCTGTTTATCCTGACCTTGCCCTGTTTATCCTGACCTTACCCTGTTTATCCTGACCTTGCCCTGTTTATCCTGACCTTGCCCTGTTTATCCTGACCTTACTCTGTTTATCCTGACCTTACCCTGTTTATCCTGACCTTGCCCTGTTTATCCTGACCTTGCCCTGTTTATCCTGACCTTGCCCTGTTTATCCTGACCTTACCCTGTTTATCCTGACCTTACCCTGTTTATCCTGACCTTACTCTGTTTATCCTGACCTTGCCCTGTTTATCCTGACCTTACTCTGTTTATCCTGACCTTACTCTGTTTATCCTGACCTTACTCTGTTTATCCTGACCTTACCCTGTTTATCCTGACCTTGCCCTGTTTATCCTGACCTTACTCTGTTTATCCTGACCTTGCCCTGTTTATCCTGACCTTACCCTGTTTATCCTGACCTTGCCCTGTTTATCCTGACCTTACTCTGTTTATCCTGACCTTACCCTGTTTATCCTGACCTTACCCTGTTTATCCTGACCTTGCCCTGTTTATCCTGACCTTACCCTGTTTATCCTGACCTTCCCCTGTTTATCCTGACCTTGCCCTGTTTATCCTGACCTTACCATGTTTATCCTGACCTTGCCCTGTTTATCCTGACCTTGCCCTGTTTATCCTGACATTACTCTGTTTATCCTGACCTTACCCTGTTTATCCTGACCTTGCCCTGTTTATCCTGACCTTACTCTGTTTATCCTGACCTTGCCCTGTTTATCCTGACATTACCCTGTTTATCCTGACCTTCCCCTGTTTATCCTGACCTTGCCCTGTTTATCCTGACCTTACTCTGTTTATCCTGACCTTACCCTGTTTATCCTGACCTTACCCTGTTTATCCTGACCTTGCCCTGTTTATCCTGACCTTACTCTGTTTATCCTGACCTTGCCCTGTTTATCCTGACCTTACTCTGTTTATCCTGACCTTACCCTGTTTATCCTGGCCTTGCCCTGTTTATCCTGACCTTGCCCTGTTTATCCTGACCTTCCCCTGTTTATCCTGACCTTGCCCTGTTTAACCTGACCTTAGCCTGTTTATCCTGACCTTGCCCTGTTTATCCTGACCTTACCCTGTTTATCCTGACCTTACCCTGTTTATCCTGACCTTGCACTGTTTAACCTGACCTTCCCCTGTTTATCCTGACCTTGCCCTGTTTATCCTGACCTTACCCTGTTTATCCTGACCTTACCCTGTTTATCCTGACCTTGCCCTGTTTATCCTGACCTTGCCCTGTTTATCCTGACCTTGCCCTGTTTATCCTGACCTTACCCTGTTTATCCTGACCTTCCCCTGTTTATCCTGACCTTACCCTGTTTATCCTGACCTTACCCTGTTTATCCTGACCTTGCCCTCTTTATCCTGACCTTGCCCTGTTTATCCTGACCTTGCCCTGTTTATCCTGACCTTACTCTGTTTATCCTGACCTTGCCCTGTTTATCCTGACCTTACTCTGTTTATCCTGACCTTACCCTGTTTATCCTGACCTTCCCCTGTTTATCCTGACCTTACCCTGTTTATCCTGACCTTACCCTGTTTATCCTGACCTTGCCCTCTTTATCCTGACCTTGCCCTGTTTATCCTGACCTTACTCTGTTTATCCTGACCTTGCCCTGTTTATCCTGACCTTACTCTGTTTATCCTGGCCTTGCCCTGTTTATCCTGACCTTGCCCTGTTTATCCTGACCTTCCCCTGTTTATCCTGACCTTGCCCTGTTTAACCTGACCTTAGCCTGTTTATCCTGACCTTGCCCTGTTTATCCTGACCTTACCCTGTTTATCCTGACCTTACCCTGTTTATCCTGACCTTGCCCTGTTTAACCTGACCTTCCCCTGTTTATCCTGACCTTGCCCTGTTTATCCTGACCTTACCCTGTTTATCCTGACCTTACCCTGTTTATCCTGACCTTGCCCTGTTTATCCTGACCTTACTCTGTTTATCCTGACCTTGCCCTGTTTATCCTGACCTTGCCCTGTTTATCCTGACCTGACTCTGTTTATCCTGACCTTACCCTGTTTATCCTGACCTTGCCCTGTTTATCCTGACCTTGCCCTGTTTATCCTGACCTTACTCTGTTTATCCTGACCTTACCCTGTTTATCCTGACCTTGCCCTGTTTATCCTGACCTTGCCCTGTTTATCCTGACCTTGCCCTGTTTATCCTGACCTTACCCTGTTTATCCTGACCTTACCCTGTTTATCCTGACCTTACTCTGTTTATCCTGACCTTGCCCTGTTTATCCTGACCTTACTCTGTTTATCCTGACCTTACTCTGTTTATCCTGACCTTACCCTGTTTATCCTGACCTTGCCCTGTTTATCCTGACCTTACTCTGTTTATCCTGACCTTGCCCTGTTTATCCTGACCTTACCCTGTTTATCCTGACCTTGCCCTGTTTATCCTGACCTTACTCTGTTTATCCTGACCTTACCCTGTTTATCCTGACCTTACCCTGTTTATCCTGACCTTGCCCTGTTTATCCTGACCTTGCCCTGTTTATCCTGACCTTACCCTGTTTATCCTGACCTTCCCCTGTTTATCCTGACCTTGCCCTGTTTATCCTGACCTTACCATGTTTATCCTGACCTTGCCCTGTTTATCCTGACCTTGCCCTGTTTATCCTGACATTACTCTGTTTATCCTGACCTTACCCTGTTTATCCTGACCTTGCCCTGTTTATCCTGACCTTACTCTGTTTATCCTGACCTTGCCCTGTTTATCCTGACATTACCCTGTTTATCCTGACCTTCCCCTGTTTATCCTGACCTTGCCCTGTTTATCCTGACCTTACTCTGTTTATCCTGACCTTGCCCTGTTTATCCTGACCTTACCCTGTATATCCTGACCTTGCCCTGTTTATCCTGACCTTGCCCTGTTTATCCTGACCTTACTCTGTTTATCCTGACCTTGCCCTGTTTATCCTGACCTTACTCTGTTTATCCTGACCTTGCCCTGTTTATCCTGACCTTACTCTGTTTATCCTGACCTTACTCTGTTTATCCTGACCTTGCCCTGTTTAACCTGACCTTAGCCTGTTTATCCTGACCTTACCCTGTTTATCCTGACCTTACCCTGTTTATCCTGACCTTGCCCTGTTTAACCTGACCTTACCCTGTTTATCCTGACCTTACTCTGTTTATCCTGACCTTACTCTGTTTATCCTGACCTTGCCCTGTTTAACCTGACCTTACCCTGTTTATCCTGACCTTACCCTGTTTATCCTGACCTTACCCTGTTTATCCTGACCTTACTCTGTTTATCCTGACCTTGCCCTGTTTATCCTGACCTTACTCTGTTTATCCTGACCTTACCCTGTTTATCCTGACCTTACTCTGTTTATCCTGACCTTACCCTGTTTATCCTGACCTTACCCTGTTTATCCTGACCTTGCCCTGTTTATCCTGACCTTACTCTGTTTATCCTGACCTTGCCCTGTTTATCCTGACCTTGCCCTGTTTATCCTGACCTTGCCCTGTTTATCCTGACCTTACTCTGTTTATCCTGACCTTACCCTGTTTATCCTGGCCTTGCCCTGTTTATCCTGACCTTGCCCTGTTTATCCTGACCTTCCCCTGTTTATCCTGACCTTGCCCTGTTTAACCTGACCTTAGCCTGTTTATCCTGACCTTGCCCTGTTTATCCTGACCTTACCCTGTTTATCCTGACCTTACCCTGTTTATCCTGACCTTGCCCTGTTTAACCTGACCTTCCCCTGTTTATCCTGACCTTGCCCTGTTTATCCTGACCTTACCCTGTTTATCCTGACCTTACCCTGTTTATCCTGACCTTGCCCTGTTTATCCTGACCTTGCCCTGTTTATCCTGACCTTGCCCTGTTTATCCTGACCTTACCCTGTTTATCCTGACCTTCCCCTGTTTATCCTGACCTTACCCTGTTTATCCTGACCTTACCCTGTTTATCCTGACCTTGCCCTGTTTATCCTGACCTTACCCTGTTTATCCTGACCTTCCCCTGTTTATCCTGACCTTACCCTGTTTATCCTGACCTTACCCTGTTTATCCTGACCTTGCCCTCTTTATCCTGACCTTGCCCTGTTTATCCTGACCTTACTCTGTTTATCCTGACCTTGCCCTGTTTATCCTGACCTTACTCTGTTTATCCTGGCCTTGCCCTGTTTATCCTGACCTTGCCCTGTTTATCCTGACCTTCCCCTGTTTATCCTGACCTTGCCCTGTTTAACCTGACCTTAGCCTGTTTATCCTGACCTTGCCCTGTTTATCCTGACCTTACCCTGTTTATCCTGACCTTACCCTGTTTATCCTGACCTTGCCCTGTTTAACCTGACCTTACCCTGTTTATCCTGACCTTCCCCTGTTTATCCTGACCTTGCCCTGTTTATCCTGACCTTCCCCTGTTTATCCTGACCTTGCCCTGTTTATCCTGACCTTACCCTGTTTATCCTGACCTTACCCTGTTTATCCTGACCTTGCCCTGTTTATCCTGACCTTACTCTGTTTATCCTGACCTTGCCCTGTTTATCCTGACCTTACTCTGTTTATCCTGACCTTGCCCTGTTTATCCTGACCTGACTCTGTTTATCCTGACCTTACCCTATTTATCCTGACCTTGCCCTGTTTATCCTGACCTTGCCCTGTTTATCCTGACCTTACTCTGTTTATCCTGACCTTACCCTGTTTATCCTGACCTTGCCCTGTTTATCCTGACCTTGCCCTGTTTATCCTGACCTTGCCCTGTTTATCCTGACCTTACCCTGTTTATCCTGACCTTACTCTGTTTATCCTGACCTTGCCCTGTTTATCCTGACCTTACTCTGTTTATCCTGACCTTGCCCTGTTTATCCTGACCTTACCCTGTTTATCCTGACCTTGCCCTGTTTATCCTGACCTTACTCTGTTTATCCTGACCTTACCCTGTTTATCCTGACCTTGCCCTGTTTATCCTGACCTTATCCTGTTTATCCTGACCTTACTCGGTTTATCCTGACCTTACTCTGTTTATCCTGACCTTACTCTGTTTATCCTGACCTTGCTCTGTTTATCCTGACCTTGCCCTGTTTATCCTGACCTTACTCTGTTTATCCTGACCTTACCCTGTTTATCCTGACCTTACTCTGTTTATCCTGACCTTATCCTGTTTATCCTGACCTTACTCGGTTTATCCTGACCTTACTCTGTTTATCCTGACCTTACTCTGTTTATCCTGACCTTATCTGTTTATCCTGACCTTACCCTGTTTATCCTGACCTTGCCCTGTTTATCCTGACCTTACCCTGTTTATCCTGACCTTACCCTGTTTATCCTGACCTTGCACTGTTTATCCTGACCTTACCCTGTTTATCCTGACCTTGCCCTGTTTATCCTGACCTTGCCCTGTTTATCCTGACCTTACCCTGTTTATCCTGACCTTACCCTGTTTATCCTGACCTTTGCCCTGTTTATCCTGACCTTGCCCTGTTTATCCTGACCTTACCCTGTTTATCCTGACCTTACCCTGTTTATCCTGACCTTACTCTGTTTATCCTGACCTTACTCTGTTTATCCTGACCTTGCCCTGTTTATCCTGACCTTACTCTGTTTATCCTGACCTTGCCCTGTTTATTCTGACCTTACCCTGTTTATCCTGACCTTACCCTGTTTATCCTGACCTTGCCCTCTTTGTCCTGACCTTACTCTGTTTATCCTGACCTTACCCTGTTTATCCTGACCTTGCCCTCTTTATCCTGACCTTACTCTGTTTATCCTGACCTTACCCTGTTTATCCTGACCTTACTCTGTTTATCCTGACCTTGCCCTGTTTATCCTGACCTTGCCCTGTTTATCCTGACCTTACCCTGTTTATCCTGACCTTGCCCTGTTTATCCTGACCTTACCCTGTTTATCCTGACCTTGCCCTGTTTATCCTGATCTTCCCCTGTTTATCCTGACCTTGCTCTGTTTATCCTGACCTTACCCTGTTTATCCTGACCTTGCCCTGTTTATCCTGACCTTACCCTGTTTATCCTGACCTTACGCTGTTTATCCTGACCTTACTCTGTTTATCCTGTCCTTACCCTGTTTATCCTGACCTTGCCCTGTTTATCCTGACCTTACTCTGTTTATCCTGACCTTACCCTGTTTATCCTGACCTTACTCTGTTTATCCTGACCTTGCCCTGTTTATCCTGACGTTACCCTGTTTATCCTGACATTGCTCTGTTTATCCTGACCTTGCCCTGTTTATCCTGACCTTACCCTGTTTATCCTGACCTTGCTCTGTTTATCCTGACCTTGCCCTGTTTATCCTGACCTTACCCTGTTTATCCTGACATTGCTCTGTTTATCCTGACCTTGCCCTGTTTATCCTGACCTTACCCTGTTTATCCTGACCTTGCCCTATTTATCCTGACATTACTCTGTTTATCCTGACCTTACTCTGTTTATCCTGACCTTGCCCTGTTTATCCTGACCTTACCCTGTTTATCCAGACCTTGCTGTTATTAACCTGACCTTCCCGTGTGCGGGCGAGCCCGTCGAGTGACGACCGGGGGTTTCTCTGTCCATTCCAGGACCCTGATCTGCATATTATAAATGGACAGTCCTGAAACGGGCAGGTTTGTTGGCCAACCTTCTCACGCACTGCCCAAGATGGCAGTGGCGGTCAGTGATCCCCGTGGCAACTCTCAGGCGGGCACATTTCAACTCATCGTTGTCGTGACCTAATGTCCCCCTCACTCCCTCTGTGACCGTCTCCCAGACTCTTTCATTGGATCACATTGAACAAATCTATGAAAATAACACCAAACAGTGCAAAAAACGGTCGTGTTGGATGCAGAGTCCACACCATCAGACAGGAAACTGTTTCCCTGGCAGGCCACACATTGACAGCACTCATATCCTGAGTCAAACAGAACAGGACATTAATGGCTGAGAGCACAGCGAAATAACAGGAAGTAGTGACAGTCCGAGTTCCTGGTCCGTAGCTGAGTCTACTCTGCCTTCTCACCCAACATTATTTCAGTTCGACTGGGTGAATCTTAACTCCCCGTCCCTTTGAGAGAGTGTCTCTCCCCACCTTGAGATCCAGGGCAACTCTCAGTGATGAGCAACAGAGCTAGCCCAGTCATTGTTTTAGGGGCTGGATTTATCTGAAGCCTCCATCGATTATACGAGAGCAACAGGACATCATTTTATGTTTAAAATATCACGTGAATTGATTTTGCAAAAGGTGAACCAGCACAAAAGTAACAGCCACATTGTTTGGTTCTGTATGTACAGGGGACACCCATCCACCAACCCACGAGTGGGCAAACTCAGAGACAGGCCACAGCACTGAGAACATAGGTGAGACTTTGTAAAAAATACACTCACATGCATTTATACACACACTTACACACTCACACTCACACACTTACACACTCACATGCATTTATACACACACTTACACACTCACACACTTACACTCACACACTTACACACTCACATACATTTATATACACACTTACACACTCACACTCACACACTTACACTCACACACTTACACACTCACATGCATTTATACACAGATTTACACACTCACACACTTACACACTCACAAACTTACACTCACATACATTTATACACACACTTACACACTCACACACTTACACTCACACACTTACACACTCACACTTACACATTCACATACATTTATACACACACTTACACACTCACGCACTTACACACTCACATACATTTATACACACACTTACACACTCACACACTTACACACTCACACACTTACACACTCACATACATTTATACACACACTTACACACTCACACACTTACACTCACACATTTACACTCACATACATTTATACACACACTTACACTCACACACTTACACTCACACACTTACACTCCCATGCATTTATACACACACTTACACACTCACACACTTACACTCACACACTTACACACTCACATACATTTATACACACACTTACACTCACACACTTACACTCACACACTTACACTCACATACATTTATACACACACTTACACACTCACACACTTACACTCACACATTTACACTCACGTGCATTTATACACACAGTTACACACACTCATGCACTTAAACTCATGCATTTACACACTCACACACTTACACTCACATAAATGTATATACACACTCACACACATTTACACACACACTCACGCTCACATACATTTATACACACGCACTTACACACACACGTACATTTATACCCACACCCACACTCACACATACTCACACACACTCACACACACCCACGCATATTCACGCACACAGCTCACACTCATTTCAGTGGCCATTCTCGGGACGTTCTGCTGTAACACTGAGTCAGATGAGGTGAACCCACCTTCAGAAGGACACGAGTGGGTTCCACTGGGGTTGAGGTCTGGATGATGGGGGGAATCTTTTTGTAACGACACACTCACCCAGGGGCCGAAGGGGAGAGAGAACGAGCTCTCCCTCTTCCTCACAGCACAATCGCTATCTAGAAACTGCCTGTGGACTTAACTGGGCTTGAGATTGGGATCCAAACTGACAACAATTCACCATCTGATTCACAAATAAAAGCTTAATATATATCATATAATAAAATGTAACCATGTCTTCAAACCAGGAGTGTATCTCCAGGGGGCGGTGCCTCCTGGTAGGGCAGGGAATGCATTAGTTTTGAGCACAATGCATAATTCTGCTGCTACAGGTCACCTGTCCCTTTAAGGCCGCAAATAAGCACATCCTGAGGTCAATTAGAAGCTAATTGCCGTCGTTGTGGGAAGATTGCAGATTGGTGCTTGTGAATTTCTGGCTCCAGGTCAGTGGAAACCAGCGTGAAATACCAAATTGAGGAAAGGCATTGGAACAGATCAACCGCGAGTCTGGGAGTGTCAGCGTCAGGCAGTGTTCGAAGCTTTGAGTTCTGTAACGTCCAGCCGGGCTGACTGAGGAGACCTTGAGGAACATAGGGAGAGAGGGACAGGAGGGGCCCCTCGGGCCTGTTCCGCCGTTCAATTAGATCACGGCCGATCTGCACCTCAACTCCATTCCCTGCCTTTGCCCTGTATCCCTCGAGACCCTCACCCAACAAAAATCTATCACTCTCAGTCTTGAAAGCTCAGAGCCCCAGCATCCACAGCTTTTTGGGGGAGAGAGTTCCAGATTCCCACTCCCCTTTGTGTGAAGAAATGCTTCCCGACATCACCCCTGAACGGCCGAGCTCTAATTTTAATGTTATTCCCTCTTGTTCTGGAGTCTCCCCACTGGAGGAAATAGTTTCTCCCTCTCTACCCTATTAAATCCTTTAATCATCTTAAACCCCTCGATTAGATCACCCCTTAATCTTCTGCACTCGAGGGAATATAAGCCTCGTCTGTGCAACCTGTCCTCGTAATTTAAC
Organism: Heptranchias perlo; assembly: GCF_035084215.1. NCBI lineage: Eukaryota > Metazoa > Chordata > Chondrichthyes > Hexanchiformes > Hexanchidae > Heptranchias > Heptranchias perlo. Next base: position 14,381 of record NW_027139985.1, on the reverse strand, counting down.
CCTTTTCGCCCCGGTATCATTCTGGTGAACCTGAGCTGCACCCCCTCCAAGGCCGATCTATCCTTCCTGAGATGCAGTGCCCAGAACTGAACGCAGTATCTCCACATGGGGTCTAACCAGAGCTCTGTCCGGCTGTAATATAACTTGCTCCTCTTTATAATCCAGACCCCGAGATAAAGGCTAACATTCCATTAGCCTTTATAATTAGTTTTTGTACCTGTTCACCTGCTTTTAGTGATTTCTGTACCTGGACCCTAAATCTCTCTGCTCCTCCACTGTTCCTGGCTTCTCACCATTTGGAAGATCCTCTGATCGATCTTTCTCAGGTCCAAATTGGATGACCTCACTCTTCCCCTCATTAAACTCCATCTGCCCCAGTTTTACCCACTCCCTGAATCTCTCAATGTCTCTTCACACCTTTCTGCCCCCCATCGACACTATTTACTGTGTCACCTAACTTAGGGTCCTGATAGAGGCCCCTCAACAACCCCCAAATCACCCTGAAACATTAACCTGCCTTTCCTCTTTCAGTCACGGAGTGTTTCCAGAGTTTTCCGTTTTGCTTTCAGATTTCCAGCAGCTGCCATTTTTTTTTAACCCCTTGACGGGGCAGATTCAGCCCCGTCACTGGGGGGTCTCCCTCACGGCGAGCAAGGGGTCGGAGAGACAGCTAATCCTGCCAGAAACACTTTCCCATCGGGAGCGCAGATATAAACCCAGAAAATGCTCGAGACACCCAGCAGGTCTGGAGAGAGAAACGAGGCCCACGTCTCAGGTCGGTGACCTTTCATCGGCACTGGAATAAATCAGAGGTTTCGAAGCAAGTACGGAGCTAGGAGATAGGGGATGAGGGGAGGAACCAACGAAAGGGACGGGTCTGTGATTAGGATGGAGGGAAGGAGTGATTAAAATGACAAAGGGGATGATGGTGCGAGGCAGGGAGGGTGGGAATGGGACAGGTAAAGAAACGAGAGATGGGTCCAGAGGAGCTGCAAATGGCAACATCAGAATAGCAGAGGGGGAGGGAAGGATTGGAAACCTGGCAAAAAGGAGATGGCTCCCATGGCCCGAGAATGTGGTGCAGAAAGGGAGGTAGCCTAATGGGGGGGTACAGACCCCCTTACTGGCTGTGTACAGATAGGGGATTCCCCCTCTCCCCAAAACACCAGCCCACTCCCTCCCCCTCCCACTCTCCCCAAACACCAGCCCACTCCCTCATCCTCCCCCTCTCCCCAAAACACCAGCCCACTCCCTCCCCCTCCCCCTCTCCCCAAAACACCAGCCCACTCCCTCATCCTCCCCCTCTCCCCAAACACCAGCCCACTCCCTCCCCCTCCCACTCTCCCCAAACACCAGCCCACTCCCTCCCCCTCCCACTCTCCCCAAAACACCAGCCCACTCCCTCCCCCTCCCACTCTCCCCAAACACCAGCCCACTCCCTCCCCCTCCCACTCTCCCCAAAACACCAGCCCACTCCCTCATCCTCCCCCTCTCCCCAAACACCAGCCCACTCCCTCATCCTCCCCCTCTCCCCAAAACACCAGCCCACTCCCTCATCCTCCCCCTCTCCCCAAAACACCAGTCCACTCCCTCATCCTCCCCCTCTCCCCAAAACACCAGCCCACTCCCTCATCCTCCCCCTCTCCCCAAACACCAGCCCACTCCCTCATCCTCCCCCTCTCCCCAAAACACCAGCCCACTCCCTCATCCTCCCCCTCTCCCCAAAACACCAGCCCACTCCCTCATCCTCCCCCTCTCCCCAAACACCAGCCCACTCCCTCATCCTCCCCCTCTCCCCAAACACCAGCCCACTCCCTCATCCTCCCCCTCTCCCCAAAACACCAGCCCACTCCCTCATCCTCCCCCTCTCCCCAAAACACCAGTCCACTCCCTCATCCTCCCCCTCTCCCCAAACACCAGCCCACTCCCTCATCCTCCCCCTCTCCCCAAAACACCAGCCCACTCCCTCATCCTCCCCCTCTCCCCAAACACCAGCCCACTCCCTCATCCTCCCCCTCTCCCCAAACACCAGCCCACTCCCTCATCCTCCCCCTCTCCCCAAAACACCAGCCCACTCCCTCATCCTCCCCCTCTCCCCAAAACACCAGCCCACTCCCTCATCCTCCCCCTCTCCCCAAACACCAGCCCACTCCCTCATCCTCCCCCTCTCCCCAAAACACCAGCCCACTCCCTCATCCTCCCCCTCTCCCCAAACACCAGCCCACTCCCTCATCCTCCCCCTCTCCCCCAAAACACCAGCCCACTCCCTCATCCTCCCCCTCTCCCCAAACACCAGCCCACTCCCTCATCCTCCCCCTCTCCCCATACACCAGCCCACTCCCTCATCCTCCCCCTCTCCCCAAACACCAGCCCACTCCCTCATCCTCCCCCTCTCCCCAAAACACCAGCCCACTCCCTCATCCTCCCCCTCTCCCCAAACACCAGCCCACTCCCTCATCCTCCCCCTCTCCCCAAAACACCAGCCCACTCCCTCATCCTCCCCCTCTCCCCAAAACACCAGCCCACTCCCTCATCCTCCCCCTCTCCCCAAAACACCAGCCCACTCCCTCATCCTCCCCCTCTCCCCAAAACACCAGCCCACTCCCTCATCCTCCCCCTCTCCCCAAACACCAGCCCACTCCCTCATCCTCCCCCTCTCCCCAAAACACCAGCCCACTCCCTCATCCTCCCCCTCTCCCCAAACACCAGCCCACTCCCTCATCCTCCCCCTCTCCCCAAACACCAGCCCACTCCCTCATCCTCCCCCTCTCCCCAAAACACCAGCCCACTCCCTCATCCTCCCCCTCTCCCCAAAACACCAGCCCACTCCCTCATCCTCCCCCTCTCCCCAAAACACCAGCCCACTCCCTCATCCTCCCCCTCTCCCCAAACACCAGCCCACTCCCTCATCCTCCCCCTCTCCCCAAACACCAGCCCACTCCCTCATCCTCCCCCTCTCCCCAAACACCAGCCCACTCCCTCATCCTCCCCCTCTCCCCAAAACACCAGCCCACTCCCTCATCCTCCCCCTCCCCCCAAACACCAGCCCACTCCCTCATCCTCCCCCTCTCCCCAAAACACCAGCCCACTCCCTCATCCTCCCCCTCTCCCCAAACACCAGCCCACTCCCTCATCCTCCCCCTCTCCCCAAAACACCAGCCCACTCCCTCATCCTCCCCCTCTCCCCAAAACACCAGCCCACTCCCTCATCCTCCCCCTCTCCCCAAAACACCAGCCCACTCCCTCATCCTCCCCCTCTCCCCAAACACCAGCCCACTCCCTCATCCTCCCCCTCTCCCCAAAACACCAGCCCACTCCCTCATCCTCCCCCTCTCCCCAAAACACCAGCCCACTCCCTCCCCTCCCCCTCTCCCCAAACACCAGCCCACTCCCTCATCCTCCCCCTCTCCCCAAAACACCAGCCCACTCCCTCATCCTCCCCCTCTCCCCAAAACACCAGCCCACTCCCTCATCCTCCCCCTCTCCCCAAAACACCAGCCCACTCCCTCATCCTCCCCCTCTCCCCAAAACACCAGCCCACTCCCTCATCCTCCCCCTCTCCCCAAAACACCAGCCCACTCCCTCATCCTCCCCCTCTCCCCAAAACACCAGCCCACTCCCTCATCCTCCCCCTCTCCCCAAAACACCAGCCCACTCCCTCATCCTCCCCCTCTCCCCAAACACCAGCCCACTCCCTCATCCTCCCCCTCTCCCCAAAACACCAGCCCACTCCCTCATCCTCCCCCTCTCCCCAAAACACCAGCCCACTCCCTCATCCTCCCCCTCTCCCCAAACACCAGCCCACTCCCTCATCCTCCCCCTCTCCCCAAACACCAGCCCACTCCCTCATCCTCCCCCTCTCCCCAAAACACCAGCCCACTCCCTCATCCTCCCCCTCTCCCCAAACACCAGCCCACTCCCTCATCCTCCCCCTCTCCCCAAAACACCAGCCCACTCCCTCCTCCTCCCCCTCTCCCCAAACACCAGCCCACTCCCTCATCCTCCCCCTCTCCCCAAAACACCAGCCCACTCCCTCATCCTCCCCCTCTCCCCAAAACACCAGCCCACTCCCTCATCCTCCCCCTCTCCCCAAAACACCAGCCCACTCCCTCATCCTCCCCCTCTCCCCAAAACACCAGCCCACTCCCTCCCCCTCTCCCCAAACACCAGCCCACTCCCTCATCCTCCCCCTCTCCCCAAACACCAGCCCACTCCCTCATCCTCCCCCTCTCCCCAAAACACCAGCCCACTCCCTCATCCTCCCCCTCTCCCCAAACACCAGCCCACTCCCTCATCCTCCCCCTCTCCCAAAACACCAGCCCACTCCCTCATCCTCCCCCTCTCCCCAAACACCAGCCCACTCCCTCATCCTCCCCCTCTCCCCAAAACACCAGCCCACTCCCTCATCCTCCCCCTCTCCCCAAAACACCAGCCCACTCCCTCATCCTCCCCCTCTCCCCAAAACACCAGCCCACTCCCTCATCCTCCCCCTCTCCCCAAACACCAGCCCACTCCCTCATCCTCCCCCCTCTCCCCAAAACACCAGCCCACTCCTCATCCTCCCCCTCTCCCCAAAACACCAGCCCACTCCCTCATCCTCCCCCTCTCCCAAAACACCAGCCCACTCCCTCATCCTCCCCCTCTCCCCAAAACACCAGCCCACTCCCTCATCCTCCCCCTCTCCCCCAAACACCAGCCCACTCCCTCATCCTCCCCCTCTCCCCAAAACACCAGCCCACTCCCTCATCCTCCCCCTCTCCCCAAAACACCAGCCCACTCCTCATCCCTCAACCAGCCTCCCTCTCCTCCCAAAACACCAGCCCACTCCCTCATCCTCCCCCTCTCCCCAAAACACCAGCCCACTCCCTCATCCTCCCCCTCTCCCCAAAACACCAGCCCACTCCCTCATCCTCCCCCTCTCCCCAAAACACCAGCCCACTCCCTCATCCTCCCCCTCTCCCCAAAACACCAGCCCACTCCCTCATCCTCCCCCTCTCCCCAAAACACCAGCCCACTCCCTCATCCTCCCCCTCTCCCCAAAACACCAGCCCACTCCCTCATCCTCCCCCTCTCCCAAAACACCAGCCCACTCCTCATCCTCCCCCTCTCCCCAAAACACCAGCCCACTCCCTCATCCTCCCCCTCTCCCCAAACACCAGCCCACTCCCTCATCCTCCCCCTCTCCCCAAAACACCAGCCCACTCCCTCATCCTCCCCCCTCTCCCCAAACACCAGCCCACTCCCTCATCCTCCCCCTCTCCCCAAACACCAGCCCACTCCCTCATCCTCCCCCTCTCCCCAAACACCAGCCCACTCCCTCATCCTCCCCCTCTCCCCAAAACACCAGCCCACTCCCTCATCCTCCCCTCCTCCCCAAACACCAGCCCACTCCCTCATCCTCCCCCTCTCCCCAAAACACCAGCCCACTCCCTCATCCTCCCCCTCTCCCCAAAACACCAGCCCACTCCCTCATCCTCCCCCTCTCCCCAAACACCAGCCCACTCCCTCATCCTCCCCCTCTCCCCAAACCCCAGCCCACTCCCTCATCCTCCCCCCTCTCCCAAAACACCAGCCCACTCCCTCATCCTCCCCCTCTCCCCAAAACACCAGCCCACTCCCTCATCCTCCCCCTCTCCCAAACACCAGCCCACTCCCTCATCCTCCCCCTCTCCCCAAACACCAGCCCACTCCCTCATCCTCCCCTCTCCCCAAAACACCAGCCCACTCCCTCATCATCCCCCTCCCCAAACACCAGCCCACTCCCTCATCCTCCCCCTCTCCCCAAACACCAGCCCACTCCCTCATCATCCCCCCTCTCCCCAAACACCAGCCCACTCCCTCATCCTCCCCCTCTCCCCAAAACACCAGCCCACTCCCTCATCCTCCCCCTCTCCCCAAACACCAGCCCACTCCCTCATCCTCCCCCTCTCCCCAAAACACCAGCCCACTCCTCATCCTCCCCCTCTCCCCAAACACCAGCCCACTCCCTCATCCTCCCCCTCTCCCCAAAACACCAGCCCACTCCCTCATCCTCCCCCTCTCCCCAAAACACCAGCCCACTCCCTCATCCTCCCCTCTCCCCAAACACCAGCCCACTCCCTCATCCTCCCCCTCTCCCCAAAACACCAGCCCACTCCCTCATCCTCCCCCTCTCCCCAAACACCAGCCCACTCCCTCATCCTCCCCCTCTCCCCAAAACACCAGCCCACTCCCTCATCCTCCCCCTCTCCCCAAACACCAGCCCACTCCTCATCCTCCCCCTCTCCCCAAAACACCAGCCCACTCCCTCATCCTCCCACTCTCCCCAAACACCAGCCCACTCCCTCATCCTCCCCCTCTCCCCAAAACACCAGCCCACTCCCTCATCCTCCCCCTCTCCCCAAAACACCAGCCCACTCCCTCATCCTCCCCCTCTCCCCAAAACACCAGCCCACTCCCTCATCCTCCCCCTCTCCCCAAACACCAGCCCACTCCCTCATCCTCCCCCTCTCCCCAAACACCAGCCCACTCCCTCATCCTCCCCCTCTCCCCAAACACCAGCCCACTCCCTCATCCTCCCCCTCTCCCCAAACACCAGCCCACTCCCTCATCCTCCCCCTCTCCCCAAAACACCAGCCCACTCCCTCATCCTCCCCCTCTCCCCAAAACACCAGCCCACTCCCTCATCCTCCCCCTCTCCCCAAAACACCAGCCCACTCCCTCATCCTCCCCCTCTCCCCAAACACCAGCCCACTCCCTCATCCTCCCCCTCTCCCCAAAACACCAGCCCACTCCCTCATCCTCCCCCTCTCCCCAAACACCAGCCCACTCCCTCATCCTCCCCCTCTCCCCAAAACACCAGCCCACTCCCTCATCCTCCCCTCCCCCTCTCCCAAACACCCAGCCCACTCCCTCATCCTCCCCCTCTCCCCAAAACACCAGCCCACTCCCTCATCCTCCCCCTCTCCCCCAAACACCAGCCCACTCCCTCATCCTCCCCCTCTCCCCAAAACACCAGCCCACTCCCTCATCCTCCCCCTCTCCCCAAAACACCAGCCCACCTCCCTCATCCTCCCCCTCTCCCCAAAACACCAGCCCACTCCCTCATCCTCCCCCTCTCCCCAAACACCAGCCCACTCCTCATCCTCCCCCTCTCCCCAAACACCAGCCCACTCCCTCATCCTCCCCCTCTCCCAAACACCAGCCCACTCCCTCATCCTCCCCCTCTCCCCAAAACACCAGCCCACTCCCTCATCCTCCCCCTCTCCCCAAAACACCAGCCCACTCCCTCATCCTCCCCCTCTCCCCAAACACCAGCCCACTCCCTCATCCTCCCCCTCTCCCCAAACACCAGCCCACTCCCTCATCCTCCCCCTCTCCCCAAACACCAGCCCACTCCCTCATCCTCCCCCTCTCCCCAAAACACCAGCCCACTCCCTCATCCTCCCCCTCTCCCCAAACACCAGCCCACTCCCTCATCCTCCCCCTCTCCCCAAACACCAGCCCACCTCCCTCATCCTCCCCCTCTCCCCAAAACACCAGCCCACTCCCTCATCCTCCCCCTCTCCCCAAACACCAGCCCACTCCCTCATCCTCCACGCCCCTCCCTCCCCCTCTCCCCCAAACACCAGCCCACTCCCTCATCCTCCCCCTCTCCCCAAAACACCAGCCCACTCCCTCATCCTCCCCCTCTCCCCAAAACACCAGCCCACTCCCTCATCCTCCCCCTCTCCCCAAACACCAGCCCACTCCCTCATCCTCCCCCTCTCCCCAAACACCAGCCCACTCCCTCATCCTCCCCCTCTCCCCAAACACCAGCCCACTCCCTCATCCTCCCCCTCTCCCCAAACACCAGCCCACTCCCTCATCCTCCCCCCTCTCCCCAAACACCAGCCCACTCCCTCATCCTCCCCCTCTCCCCAAAACACCAGCCCACTCCCTCATCCTCCCCCTCTCCCCAAAACACCAGCCCACTCCCTCATCCTCCCCCTCTCCCCAAACACCAGCCCACTCCCTCATCCTCCCCCTCTCCCCAAAACACCAGCCCACTCCCTCATCCTCCCCCTCTCCCCAAACACCAGCCCACTCCCTCATCCTCCCCCTCTCCCCAAACACCAGCCCACTCCCTCATCCTCCCCCTCTCCCCAAAACACCAGCCCACTCCCTCATCCTCCCCCTCTCCCCAAACACCAGCCCACTCCCTCATCCTCCCCCTCTCCCCAAAACACCAGCCCACTCCCTCATCCTCCCCCTCTCCCCAAACACCAGCCCACTCCCTCATCCTCCCCCTCTCCCCAAAACACCAGCCCACTCCCTCATCCTCCCCCTCTCCCCAAAACACCAGCCCACTCCCTCATCCTCCCCCTCTCCCCAAACACCAGCCCACTCCCTCATCCTCCCCCTCTCCCCAAAACACCAGCCCACTCCCTCATCCTCCCCCTCTCCCCAAAACACCAGCCCACTCCCTCATCCTCCCCCTCTCCCCAAACACCAGCCCACTCCCTCATCCTCCCCCTCTCCCCAAACACCAGCCCACTCCCTCATCCTCCCCCTCTCCCCAAAACACCAGCCCACTCCCTCATCCTCCCCCTCTCCCCAAAACACCAGCCCACTCCCTCATCCTCCCCCTCTCCCCAAAACACCAGCCCACTCCCTCATCCTCCCCCTCTCCCCAAAACACCAGCCCACTCCCTCATCCTCCCCCTCTCCCCAAAACACCAGCCCACTCCCTCATCCTCCCCCTCTCCCCAAAACACCAGCCCACTCCCTCATCCTCCCCCTCTCCCCAAACACCAGCCCACTCCCTCATCCTCCCCCTCTCCCCAAAACACCAGCCCACTCCCTCATCCTCCCCCTCTCCCCAAAACACCAGCCCACTCCCTCATCCTCCCCCCTCTCCCCAAAACACCAGCCCACTCCCTCATCCTCCCCCTCTCCCCAAAACACCAGCCCACTCCCTCATCCCTCCCCCTCTCCCCAAACACCAGCCCACTCCCTCATCCTCCCCTCTCCCCCAAAACACCAGCCCACTCCCTCATCCTCCCCCTCTCCCCAAACACCAGCCCACTCCCTCATCCTCCCCCTCTCCCCAAACACCAGCCCACTCCCTCATCCTCCCCCCTCTCCCCAAAACACCAGCCCACTCCCTCATCCTCCCCCTCTCCCCAAAACACCAGCCCACTCCTCCCTCCCCCTCTCCCCAAAACACCAGCCCACTCCCTCATCCTCCCCTCTCCCCAAAACACCAGCCCACTCCCTCATCCTCCCCCTCTCCCCAAAACACCAGCCCACTCCCTCATCCTCCCCCTCTCCCCAAAACACCAGCCCACTCCCTCATCCTCCCCCTCTCCCCAAAACACCAGCCCACTCCCTCATCCTCCCCCTCTCCCCAAAACACCAGCCCACTCCCTCATCCTCCCCCTCTCCCCAAAACACCAGCCCACTCCCTCATCCTCCCCCTCTCCCCAAAACACCAGCCCACTCCCTCATCCTCCCCCTCTCCCCAAAACACCAGCCCACTCCCTCATCCTCCCCCTCTCCCCAAAACACCAGCCCACTCCCTCATCCTCCCCCTCTCCCCAAAACACCAGCCCACTCCCTCATCCTCCCCCTCTCCCCAAAACACCAGCCCACTCCCTCATCCTCCCCCTCTCCCCAAAACACCAGCCCACTCCCTCATCCTCCCCCTCTCCCCAAAACACCAGCCCACTCCCTCATCCTCCCCCTCTCCCCAAAACACCAGCCCACTCCCTCATCCTCCCCCTCTCCCCAAACACCAGCCCACTCCCTCATCCTCCCCCTCTCCCCAAAACACCAGCCCACTCCCTCATCCTCCCCCTCTCCCCAAAACACCAGCCCACTCCCTCATCCTCCCCTCTCCCCAAAACACCAGCCCACTCCCTCATCCTCCCCCTCTCCCCAAAACACCAGCCCACTCCCTCATCCTCCCCCTCTCCCAAAACACCCAGCCCACTCCCTCATCCTCCCCCTCTCCCCAAAACACCAGCCCACTCCCTCATCCTCCCCCTCTCCCCAAAACACCAGCCCACTCCCTCATCCTCCCCCTCTCCCCAAACACCAGCCCACTCCCTCATCCTCCCCCTCTCCCAAAACACCAGCCCACTCCCTCATCCTCCCCCTCTCCCCAAAACACCAGCCCACTCCCTCATCCTCCCCCTCTCCCCAAAACACCAGCCCACTCCCTCATCCTCCCCCTCTCCCCAAAACACCAGCCCACTCCCTCATCCTCCCCCTCTCCCCAAAACACCAGCCCACTCCCTCATCCTCCCCCTCTCCCCAAACACCAGCCCACTCCCTCATCCTCCCCCTCTCCCCAAAACACCAGCCCACTCCCTCATCCTCCCCCTCTCCCCAAAACACAGCCCACTCCCTCATCCTCCCCCTCTCCCAAAACACCAGCCCACTCCCTCATCCTCCCCCTCTCCCCAAACACCAGCCCACTCCCTCATCCTCCCCCTCTCCCCAAAACACCAGCCCACTCCCTCATCCTCCCCCTCTCCCCAAAACACCAGCCCACTCCCTCATCCTCCCCCTCTCCCCAAAACACCAGCCCACTCCCTCATCCTCCCCTCTCCCCAAAACACCAGCCCACTCCCCTCATCCTCCCCCTCTCCCAAAACACCAGCCCACTCCCTCATCCTCCCCCTCTCCCCAAAACACCAGCCCACTCCCTCATCCTCCCCCTCTCCCCAAAACACCAGCCCACTCCTCATCCTCCCCCTCTCCCAAAACACCAGCCCACTCCCTCATCCTCCCCCTCTCCCCAAACACCAGCCCACTCCCTCATCCTCCCCCCTCTCCCCAAACACCAGCCCACTCCCTCATCCTCCCCCTCTCCCCAAAACACCAGCCCACTCCCTCATCCTCCCCCCTCTCCCCAAAACACCAGCCCACTCCCTCATCTCCCCCTCTCCCCAAAACACCAGCCCACTCCCTCATCCTCCCCCTCTCCCCAAAACACCAGCCCACTCCCTCATCCTCCCCCTCTCCCCAAAACACCAGCCCACTCCCTCATCCTCCCCCTCTCCCAAAACACCAGCCCACTCCTCTCATCCTCCCCCTCTCCCAAAACACCAGCCCACTCCCTCATCCTCCCCCTCTCCCCAAAACACCAGCCCACTCCCTCATCCTCCCCCTCTCCCCAAACACCAGCCCACTCCCTCATCCTCCCCCTCTCCCCAAAACACCAGCCCACTCCCTCATCCTCCCCCTCTCCCCAAAACACCAGCCCACTCCCTCATCCTCCCCCTCTCCCCAAAACACCAGCCCACTCCTCATCCTCCCCCTCTCCCCAAAACACCAGCCCACTCCCTCATCCTCCCCCTCTCCCCAAACACCAGCCCACTCCCTCATCCTCCCCCTCTCCCCAAAACACCAGCCCACTCCCTCATCCTCCCCCTCTCCCCAAAACACCAGCCCACTCCCTCATCCTCCCCCTCTCCCCAAACACCAGCCCACTCCCTCATCCTCCCCTCTCCCCAAACACCAGCCCACTCCCTCATCCTCCCCCTCTCCCAAACACCAGCCACTCCCTCATCCTCCCCCTCTCCCCAAAACACCAGCCCACTCCCTCATCCTCCCCCTCTCCCCAAACACCAGCCCACTCCCTCATCCTCCCCCTCTCCCCAAAACACCAGCCCACTCCCTCATCCTCCCCCTCTCCCCAAAACACCAGCCCACTCCCTCATCCTCCCCCTCTCCCCAAACACCAGCCCACTCCCTCATCCTCCCCCTCTCCCCAAACACCAGCCCACTCCCTCATCCTCCCCCTCTCCCCAAAACACCAGCCCACTCCCTCATCCTCCCCCTCTCCCCAAAACACCAGCCCACTCCCTCATCCTCCCCCTCTCCCAAACACCAGCCCACTCCTCATCCTCCCCCTCTCCCAAAACACCAGCCCACTCCCTCATCTCCCCCTCTCCCCAACACCCCAGCCCACTCCCTCATCCTCCCCCTCCGCAAACACCAGCCCACTCCCTCATCCTCCCCTCTCCCCAAACACCAGCCCACTCCCTCATCCTCCCCCTCTCCCCAAACACCAGCCCACTCCCTCATCCTCCCCCTCTCCCCAAACACCAGCCCACTCCCTCATCCTCCCCCTCTCCCCAAAACACCAGCCCACTCCCTCATCCTCCCCCTCTCCCCAAAACACCAGCCCACTCCCTCATCCTCCCCCTCTCCCAAAACACCAGCCCACTCCCTCATCCTCCCCCTCTCCCCAAAACACCAGCCCACTCCCTCATCCTCCCCCTCTCCCCAAAACACCAGCCCACTCCCTCATCCTCCCCCTCTCCCCAAACACCAGCCCACTCCCTCATCCTCCCCCTCTCCCCAAAACACCAGCCCACTCCCTCATCCTCCCCCTCTCCCCAAAACACCAGCCCACTCCCTCATCCTCCCCCTCTCCCCAAAACACCAGCCCACTCCCTCATCCTCCCCCTCTCCCCAAACACCAGCCCACTCCCTCATCCTCCCCCTCTCCCCAAAACACCAGCCCACTCCCTCATCCTCCCCCTCTCCCCAAACACCAGCCCACTCCCTCATCCTCCCCCTCTCCCCAAAACACCAGCCCACTCCCTCATCCTCCCCCTCTCCCCAAAACACCAGCCCACTCCCTCATCCTCCCCCTCTCCCCAAAACACCAGCCCACTCCCTCATCCTCCCCCTCTCCCCAAACACCAGCCCACTCCCTCATCCTCCCCCTCTCCCCAAACACCAGCCCACTCCCTCATCCTCCCCCTCTCCCAAAACACCAGCCCACTCCCTCATCCTCCCCCTCTCCCCAAAACACCAGCCCACTCCCTCATCCTCCCCCTCTCCCCAAAACACCAGCCCACTCCCTCATCCTCCCCCTCTCCCCAAAACACCAGCCCACTCCCTCATCCTCCCCCTCTCCCCAAAACACCAGCCCACTCCCTCATCCTCCCCCTCTCCCCAAACACCAGCCCACTCCTCATCCTCCCCCTCTCCCCAAAACACCAGCCCACTCCCTCATCCTCCCCCTCTCCCCAAACACCAGCCCACTCCCTCATCCTCCCCCTCTCCCCAAAACACCAGCCCACTCCCTCATCCTCCCCCTCTCCCCAAAACACCAGCCCACTCCCTCATCCTCCCCCTCTCCCAAAACACCAGCCCACTCCCTCATCCTCCCCCTCTCCCCAAAACACCAGCCCACTCCCTCATCCTCCCCCTCTCCCCAAAACACCAGCCCCACTCCCTCATCCTCCCCCTCTCCCCAAAACACCAGCCCACTCCCTCATCCTCCCCCCTCTCCCCAAACACCAGCCCACTCCCTCATCCTCCCCCTCTCCCCAAAACACCAGCCCACTCCCTCATCCTCCCCCTCTCCCCAAAACACCAGCCCACTCCCTCATCCTCCCCCTCTCCCCAAACACCAGCCCACTCCCTCATCCTCCCCCTCTCCCCAAAACACCAGCCCACTCCTCATCCTCCCCCTCTCCCCAAAACACCAGCCCACTCCCTCATCCTCCCCCCTCTCCCCAAAACCCAGCCCACTCCCTCATCCTCCCCCTCTCCCCAAAACACCAGCCACTCCCTCATCCTCCCCCTCTCCCAAACACCAGCCCACTCCCTCATCCTCCCCTCTCCCCAAAACACCAGCCCACTCCCTCATCCTCCCCCTCTCCCCAAACACGCAGCCCACTCCCTCATCCTCCCCCTCTCCCCAAAACACCAGCCCACTCCCTCATCCTCCCCCTCTCCCCAAACACCAGCCCACTCCTCATCCTCCCCCTCTCCCAAGCAACACCAGCCCACTCCCTCATCCTCCCCTCTCCCCAAAACACCAGCCCACTCCCTCATCCTCCCCCTCTCCCCAAACACCAGCCCACTCCCTCATCCTCCCCCTCTCCCCAAACACCAGCCCACTCCCTCATCCTCCCCCTCTCCCCAAACACCAGCCCACTCCCTCATCCTCCCCCTCTCCCCAAAACACCAGCCCACTCCTCATCCTCCCCCTCTCCCCAAAACACCAGCCCACTCCCTCATCCTCCCCCTCTCCCAAACACCAGCCCACTCCCTCATCCTCCCCCTCTCCCCAAACACCAGCCCACTCCTCATCCTCCCCTCTCCCCAAAACACCAGCCCACTCCCTCATCCTCCCCCTCTCCCAAACACCAGCCCACTCCTCATCCTCCCCCTCTCCCCAAACAACCAGCCCACTCCTCATCCTCCCCCTCTCCCCAAACACCAGCCCACTCCTCATCCTCCCCCTCTCCCCAAACACCAGCCCACTCCCTCATCCTCCCCCTCTCCCCAAAACACCGAGCCCACTCCCTCATCCTCCCCCTCTCCCCAAAACACCAGCCCACTCCCTCATCCTCCCCCTCTCCCCAAAACACCAGCCCACTCCCTCATCCTCC
>NW_027139984.1:0-65000 GCF_035084215.1 Heptranchias perlo | reverse complement strand
GAGAGGGAGACAGAGAGAGAGGGAGACAGAGAGAGAGAGAGAGAGAGAGGGAGACAGAGAGAGAGGGAGACAAAGAGAGAGAGAGAGGGAGACAGAGAGAGAGATGAGAGTGAGACAGAGAGAGAGAGGGAGACAGAGAGAGAAACAGAAGACAGAGGCAGAGAGAGATAGAGGGAGACAGAGAGAGAGGGAGAGAGAGAGATAGGGAGCAAGAGAAAGTGATGGGGAATTGGAAACAGAATGAGACAGAGCGAGGGAGAGATCGGAGACAGAGAGTGAGAGAAGGATAGAGGGAGACAGAGGCAGAGGGAGATAGAGAGAGAGAGGGAGACAGAGAGAGAGGGAGACAGAGAGAGAGACAGAGAGGGAGACAGAGAGGGAGAGGGAGACAGAGAGGAGAGGGAGACAGAGAGGGAGACAGAGACAGAGAGGGAGACAGAGAGGGAGACAGAGAGAGAGAGGGAGACAGAGAGAGAGACAGAGAGAGAGATAGGGAGCAAGAGAAAGTGATGGGGAATTGGAAACAGAGTTAGACAGAGTGAGGGAGAGAGAGGGAGACAGAGAGAGAGAGAGAGAGGGAGACAGAGAGGGAGACAGAAAGACAGAGGCAGACAGAGATTGATGGAGAATGAGAGAGAGAGAGAGGGAGACAGAGATAGAGATAGAGGAGATAGAGAGAGAGAGAGAGAAACAGAGATAGAAGGAGACAGAGAGAGAGAGGAGACAGGGAGAAATTCAGAGAGAGAAACAGAGAGAGAGATGGTGTCAGAGAGAAGGAGAGAGAGAGACAGACAGAGGGAGACAGAGAGAGCAAGGGAGACAGAGAGAGAGAGGGAGACAGAGAGAGCAAGGGAGACAGAGAGAGAGAGGGAGACAGAGAGAGAGAGGGAGACAGAGATAGTGGGAGAGAGTGGGATAGAGAGGGAGACAGAGAGAGAGAGAGAGAGACAGACAGAGACAGAGGGAGACAGAGACAGAGAGGGAGACGGTGAGGGGCAGAGAGAGAGAGACAGAGAGAGAGGGAGACAGAGATAGAGGGAGATAGAGAGAGAGACAGAAACAGAGATAGAGGGAGAGAGAGAGAAGGAGAGAGAGAGAGAGGGAGACAGAGATCGAGGGAGACAGAGATAGAGGGAGACAGAGATAGAGGGAGATAGAGAGAGAGACAGAAACAGAGATAGAGGGAGACAGAGAGAAGGAGAGAGAGAGGGAGACAGAGATAGAGGGAGACAGAGAGAAGGAGAGAGAGAGGGAGACAGAGATAGAGGGAGACAGAGATAGAGGGAGATAGAGAGAGAAACAGAAACAGAGATAGAGGGAGACAGAGAGAGGAGAATGAGAGAGGGAGACAGAGATAGAGGGAGACAGAGAGAGAGATAATGGGAGACAGAGGAGAGGGAGACAGAGAGAGAGAGGGAGACGGTGACGGGCAGGGAGAGAGAGGGAGACAGAGAGAGAGAGGGAGACGGTGACGGGCAGGGAGAGAGAGGGAGACAGAGAGAGAGAGGGAGACGGTGACGGCAGGGAGAGAGAGGAGACAGAGAGAGAGGGAGACAGGGAGAGAAACAGAAAGACAGAGGCAGAGAGAGATAGAGGGAGACAGAGAGAGAGGGAGAGAGAGAGATAGGGAGCAAGAGAAAGTGATGGGGAATTGGAAACAGAATGAGACAGAGCGAGGGACAGATCGGAGACAGAGAGTGAGAGAAGGATAGAGGGAGACAGAGGCAGAGGGAGACAGAGAGAGAGAGGAGACAGAGAGAGAGGGAGACAGAGAGAGAGAGAGAGGGAGGGAGAGGGAGAGAGAGAGAGAGAGGGAGAGGGAGAGGAGACAGAGAGGGAGACAGAGACAGAGAGGGAGACAGAGAGGGAGACAGAGAGAGAGAGGGAGACAGAGAGAGAGATAGGGAGCAAGAGAAAGTGATGGGGAATTGGAAACAGAGTTAGACAGAGCGAGGGAGAGAGAGGGAGACAGAGAGAGAGAGAGAGAGGAGACAGAGAGGGAGACAGAAAGACAGAGGCAGACAGAGATTGATGGAGAATGAGAGAGAGAGAGAGGGAGACAGAGATAGAGATAGAGGGAGATAGAGAGAGAGAGAAACAAAGATAGAAGGAGACAGAGAGAGAGAGGGAGACAGGGAGAAATTCAGAGAGAGAAACAGAGAGAGAGATGGTGTCAGAGAGAAGGAGAGAGAGAGGGAGACAGACAGAGGGAGACAGAGAGAGCAAGGGAGACAGAGAGAGAGAGGGAGACAGAGAGAGCAAGGGAGACAGAAAGAGAGAGGGAGACAGAGAGAGAGAGGGAGACAGAGATAGTGGGAGAGAGAGAGATAGAGAGGGAGACAGAGAGAGAGAGAGAGAGACAGACAGAGACAGAGGGAGACAGAAACAGAGAGGGAGACGGTGAGGGGCAGAGAGAGAGAGAGAGACAGAGAGAGAGGGAGACAGAGATAGAGGGAGACAGAGAGAAGGAGAGAGAGAGGGAGACAGAGATAGAGGGAGACAGAGATAGAGGGAGACAGAGATAGAGGGAGATAGAGAGAGAGACAGAAACAGAGATAGAGGGAGACAGAGAGAAGGAGAGAGAGGGAGACAGAGATAGAGGGAGACAGAGAGAGAGATAATGGGAGACAGGGAGAGGGAGACAGAGAGAGAGAGGGAGACGGTGACGGGCAGGGAGAGAGAGGGAGACAGAGAGAGAGAGGGAGACGGTGACGGGCAGGGAGAGAGAGGGAGACAGAGAGAGAGGGAGACAGGGAGGGAGAGACACAGACAGAAGGAGACAGAGAGAGAGGCAGACAGAGAGAGAGAGGGAGATGGTGTGGGGCAGAGAGAGAGAGAAAGAGAGGGGGACAGAGAGAGGGAGACAGAAAGAGAGGGAGATGGTGTGGGGCAGAGAGAGAGAGAAAGAGAGGGGGACAGAGAGAGGGAGACAGAAAGAGAGGGAGAGAAGGAGACAGAGACAGAGAGACAGAGAGAGAGAGGGAGACAGAGAGAGAGAGGGAGACAGAGAGAGAGAGGGAGACAGAGAGAGAGAGGGAGACAGAGATAGTGGGAGAGAGAGAGCTAGAGAGGGAGACAGAGAGAGAGAGAGAGAGACAGACAGAGACAGAGGGAGACAGAGACAGAGAGGGAGACGGTGAGGGGCAGAGAGAGAGAGAGACAGACAGACAGAGAGAGAGGGAGACAGAGATAGAGGGAGATAGAGAGAGAGACAGAAACAGAGATAGAGGGAGAGAGAGAGAAGGAGAGAGAGAGAGAGGGAGACAGAGATCGAGGGAGACAGAGATAGAGGGAGACAGAGATAGAGGGAGACAGAGATAGAGAGAGAGACAGAAACAGAGATAGAGGGAGACAGAGAGAAGGAGAGAGAGAGGGAGACAGAGATAGAGGGAGACAGAGAGAAGGAGAGAGAGAGGGAGACAGAGATAGAGGGAGACAGAGATAGAGGGAGATAGAGGGAGAGACAGAAACAGAGATAGAGGGAGACAGAGAGAAGGAGAGAGAGAGAGGGAGACAGAGATAGAGGGAGACAGAGAGAGAGATAATGGGAGACAGAGGGAGAGGGAGACAGAGAGAGAGAGGGAGACGGTGACGGGCAGGGAGAGAGTGGGAGACAGAGAGAGAGGGAGACAGGGAGGGAGAGACACAGACAGAAGGAGACAGAGAGAGAGGCAGACAGAGAGAGAGAGGGAGATGGTGTGGGGCAGAGAGAGAGAGAAAGAGAGGGAGACAGAGAGAAAGGGAGAGTGAGACAGAGATAGAGGGAGAGAGCGGGGGAGAGAGAGAGGAAGACAGAGAGGCGCAGAGAGAGGGAGACAGAGAGAGAGAGATATATATATATATATATAGAGAGAGAGAGAGAGAAAAGGGGGAGACAGAGAGAGAGAGATATAGAGGGGGAGGGAAACAAAGAAATAGGGAAATTGAGAGATAGATGGAGACAGATAGGGAGAGGGAGATAGAGAGGGAGGGAGACAGAGAGGGAGAGGGAGATAGAGAGAGTAGGAGACAGCGGGAGAGAGAGGATGAGAGAGAGAGAGAGGCAGAGGGAGAGAGGGGGAGACAGAGAGAGAGAGGGAGGCAGAGAGGGAGCAAGAGAGAGAGAGGGGGAGAAGGAGAGCGAGAGGGAGACAGGGAGAGAGGGAGGGAGACAGAGAGAGAGAGAGACAGAGATAGAGAGAGGGAGGGAGACAGAGATAGAGAGTGACAGAGAGAGAGGGACAGAGAGAGAGAGGGTGACAGAGCGAGAGAGACAGAGAGGGAGAGGGAAACAGAGAGAGAGGGAGACAGAGAAGGAGAGGGAGGCAGACAGAGAGGAAGACAGAAGAGACAGAGAGGGCGACAGAGAGGGAGGGAGACAAAGAGAAGAGACAAAGAGAGGGAAACAGAGACAGGGAGTCTGTGAGAGAGACGGAGAGGGAGGGAGACCGAGAGAGAGGGGGAGAAAGAAAGAGAGTGGGAGATGGAGAGCGAGAGAGAGGGGGGGAGACAGAGACAGAGATAGAGGGAGACACAGAGAGAGGAAGATGGAGACAGAGAGAGAGGGAGAGGGAGACGGAGAGAGAGAGGGAGACAGAGAGAGAGAGAGAGGGAGAGGGAGACAGAGAGAGAGAGGGCAACAGAGAGAGGGAGACAGAGAGAGAGAGGGAGACAGAGAGCAAGCGGGAGAGAAACAGAGAGAGAGTAGGGAACCAGAGAGCGAGACATTGGGAGTTAGAGAGAGCGACAGAGAGTTGGAGACAGAGAGAGAGATAGCGAGCAAGAGAAAGTGATGGAGAGTTGGAAACAGAGTGAGACAGAGTGAGAGATAGGGAGACAGAGAGTGAGAGAAGGATAGAGGGAGACAGAGGCAGAGGGATCAGGGAGAGAGGGAGACAGAGAGAGAGAGGGAGACAGAAAGCAAGAGGGAGAGAAACAGAGAGAGAGTTAGGGAACCAGAGAGTGAGACATTGAGAGTTAGAGAGAGCGACAGAGAGAGGGAGACAGAGAGAGAGATAGTGGGAGATGGAGAGAGAGAGAGAGACGGAGACAGAGAGAGAGAGAGAGAGAGAGAGAAGTATAGAGGGAGACAGAGACAGAGGAGACAGGGAGAGAGCGAGACAGAGAGAGAGAGGGAGACTCCCCATAACCTTTAATCTCCCACCTAGTCTAATCCCAATAACTTGTGTTTATATACCACCTTTAACATCCCAAGGCCCTTCACAGGAGCGATTATCAAACAAAATTTAACACTGAGCCACATAAGGCTGTCTGAGGACAGTACAGATAGGTTTTAAGGAGCGCCTTAAAGGAGGAACAATCGAATCATCAAAAATTTACAGCACAGAAGGAGGCCATTCGGCCCATCGTGTCCGCGCTGGCTGAGAAACGAGCCACCCAGCCTAATCCCACTTTCCCACATTTGGTCCGTAGCCCTGCAGGTCACGGCTCTTCAGGTGCACATCCAGAGATTTTTTTAATGAGTTGAGGGTTTCTGCCTCTCCCACCCTCTCAGGCAGTGAGTTCCAGACCCCCACCACCCTCTGGGTGAAAGAACTTTTCCTAATTTCTGCTCCAAATCCTTCTACCAATCACTTTAAATCTCTGCCCCCGAGTTATTGACCCCTCTGCTAAGGGAAATAGGTCCTCCCTATCCACTCTCTCGGCCCCTCATAATTTTATACCCCTCAATTAAATCTCCCCTCAGCCTCCTCTGTTCCAAGGAAAACAACCCCAGCCTATCCAATCTTTCCTCATAGCTAAAATTCTCCAGTCCTGGCAACATCCTCGTAAATCTCCTCTGTACCCTCTCTAGTGCAATCACATCTTTCCTGTAATGTGGTGACCAGAACTGTACACAGTACTCAAGCTGTGGCCTAACCAGTGTTTTATACAGTTCCAGCATAACCTCCCTGCTCTTATATTCTATGCCTTCTTAACCACCTTATTACCTGTCCTGCTACCTTCAGGGATCTGTGGACATGCACTCCAAGGTCCCTCATTTCCTCGACACCTCTCAATATCCTCCCATTTATTGTGTACTCCCTTGCCTTGTTTGTTCTCCCCAAATGCATTACCTCACACTTCTCCGGATTGAATTCCATTTTCCACTTTTCTGCCCATACCCTTTAATGACGAGAGAGGTAGAGAGAAGGAGAGGTTGAGGGAGGGAATTCCAGAGCTTAGGACCAAGACAGCTGAAGGCACGGCCGCCAATGGTGGAGCGATTAAAATCAGGGATGCGCAAGAGGCCAGAATTGGAGGAGCGCAGAGATCTCGGAGGGCTGTAGGGCTGGAGGAGGTTACAGAGATAGGGAGGGGCGAGGCCATGGAGGGATTTGAAAACAAAGGTGAGAATTTTAAAATCAAGGCATTCCCAGAACGGGAGCCAGTGTAGGTCAGCGAGCACAGGGTGATTGGGACTTGGTACAAGTTAGGATATGGGATGAGCTAAAGTTTATGGATGGTGGAAGATGGGAGGTCGGCCAGGAGAGCATTGGAATAGTCAAGTCAGGAGGTAACAAATACATGGATGAGGGTTTCAGCAGCAGATGAGCAGAGACGGGTGATGTTACGGAGGTGGGAGTAGGTGGTCTTGGTAACGGAGAGGATATGGGGTCAGAAGTTCATCTCAGGGTCAAATAGGAGACCGAGGTTATGAACGGTCAGGTTCAACCTCAGAAAGTGACCAGGGAGAGGGATGGAGTCGGTGTCGAGGGAACGGAGTTTACAGCGGGGACCAAAGATAATGGCTTCGGTCTTCCCAATATTTAGTTGGAGGAAATTTTTGCCCATCGGACGAGCAGTGTGACAAATGAGAGATAGTGGAGGGGTCGAGGGAGGTGGTGGTGGGGGAGAGCTGGGGGTCATCAGCGTACAGACAGAACCTGACATTGTATTTTCGGATGATGTCACCGAGGGGCTGCATGTAGATGAGAAATAGGAGGGGACCAAGGATAGATCCTTGGGGTCTCCAGAGGCAACGGTGCTGGAGTGGGGAGAAGCCATTGCTTCTTCAGCCCAGAAGAGCCGAGTAGATGATCCATCTCGGCCTCCTCCCGATATCCCCACCATCACAGAAGCCAGTCTTCAGTCAATTCGATTCACTCCACATGATATCAAGAAACGGCTGAGTGCACTGGATACAGCAAAGGCTATGGGCCCCAACAACATCCCGGCTGCAGTACTGAAGACTTGTGCTCCAGAACTAGCTGCGCCTCGAGCCAAGCTGTTCCAGTACAGCTACAACACTGGCATCTACCCGACAATGTGGAAAATTGCCCAGGTATGTCCTGTCCACAAAAAGCAGGACAAATCCAATCCGGCCAATTACCGCCCCATCAGTCTGTTCTCAATCATCAGCAAAGTGATGGAAGGTGTCGTCGACAGTGCTATCAAGCGGCACTTACTCACCAATAACCTGCTCACCGATGCTCAGTTTGGGTTCCGCCAGGACCACTCGGCTCCTGACCTCATTACAGCCTTGGTCCAAACATGGACAAAAGAGCTGAATTCCAGAGGTGAGGTGAGAGTGACTGCCCTTGACATCAAGGCAGCATTTGACCGAGTGTGGCACCAAGCAGCCCTAGTAAAATTGAAGTCAATGGGAATCAGGGGGAAAACTCTCCAGTGGCTGGAGTCATACCGAGCACAAAGGAAGATGGTAGTGGTTGTTGGAGGCCAATCATCTCAGCCCCAGAGCATTGCTGCAGGAGTTCCTCAGGGCAGTGTCCTAGGCTCAACCATCTTCAGCTGCTTTATCAATGACCTTCCCTCCATCATAAGGTCAGAAATGGAGATGTTCACTAATGATTGCACAGTGTTCAGTTCCATTCGCAACCCCTCAAATAATGAAGCAGTCCGTGCCCGCATGCAGCAAGACCTGGACAACATCCAGGCTTGGGCTCATAAGTGGCAAGTAACATTCGCGCCAGACAAGTGCCAGGCAATGACCATCTCCAACAAGAGAGAGTCTAACCACCTCCCCTTGACATTCAACGGCATTACCATCGCCGAATCCCCCACCATCAACATCCTGGGGGTCACCATTGACCAGAAACTTAACTGGACCAGCCATATAAATACTGTGGCTACAAGAGCAGGTCAGAGGCTGGGTATTCTGTGGTGAGTGACTCACCTCCTGACTCCCCAAAGCCTTTCCACCATCTACAAGGCGCAAGTCAGGAGTGTGATGGAATACTCTCCACTTGCCTGGATGAGTGCAGCTCCAACAACACTCAAGAAGCTCGACACCATATTAACTGGGATACTCAGAGTGTAAAAGGCTTAGAGGGTACAAAATTCTTCACGTGCATCCAGGAGAGCTTTTTGAGCCAGCATGTAGAAAGTCCTACAAGAGAGGGGGCGGTACTGGACCTAATTCTAGGGAATGTGGCCGGCCAAGTGGAAGAATCATAGAATCATAGAAGTTACAACATGGAAACAGGCCCTTCGGCCCAACATGTCCATGTCGCCCAGTTTATACCACTAAGCTAGTCCCAATTGCCTGCACTTGGCCCATATCCCTCGATACCCATCTTACCCATGTAACTGTCCAAATGCTTTTCAAAAGACAAAATTGTACCCGCCTCTACTACTGCCTCTGGCAGCTCGTTCCAGACACTCACCACCCTTTGAGTGAAAAAATTGCCCCTCTGGACCCTTTTGTATCTCTCCCCTCTCACCTTAAATCTATGCCCCCTCGACTCCCCTACCTTTGGGAAAAGATTTTGACTATCGACCTTATCTATGCCGCTCATTATTTTATAGACTTCTATAAGATCACCCCTTAACCTCCTACTCTCCAGGGAAAAAAGTCCCAGTCTGTCTAACCTCTCCCTGTAAGTCAAACCATCAAGTCCCGGTAGCATCCCAGTAAATCTTTTCTGCACTCTTTCTGGTCACTGTCACCAAAGTGCTAGTAGGTGAGCACTTTGGTGACAGTGACCATAATTCGGTGAGATTTAAGGTGGTCATGGAAAAGGACAGGGAGGGGCCGGAAATAAAGGTTCTAAATTGGGGGAAGGCCGATTTTAATAGGATAAGGCAGGATCTGGCCAAAATGGACCGGGATCAGCTGCTTGTAGGAAAATCCGCATCGGAGCAATGGGAGTCTTTCAGAAGGGAGATTGAGACCATACAATGGCAACATGTTCCCGTAAAGGTCAAGGGTGGTTCCAAGAACTCCAGGGAACCTTGGATGTCAGGGGATATACGAGAATGGATTAGGAAAAAAAGGAGGGCTTTTGGCAGATACAAAAGGCTAAAGACGGAGGAAGCCCTAGAGGAGTACAAAAAGTGCAGGGGGATACTTAAAAAAGAAATTAGGAGATCAAGGAGGGGCCATGAAATAACACTGGCAAGCAAAATAAAGGAAAATCCTAAGATGTTTTATAAGTATATTAAGGGTAAGAGGATGACTAGGGAAAAAATAGGGCCCATTAGGGACAAAAATGGCAATCTGTGTGTGGAGCCGGCAGATGTAGGAGGGGTTCTAAATGAATTTTTTGCATCTGTTTTCACTATGGAGAAGGACGATGTAGACCTAGAAATACGGCAGGGGGACTGTGATATACTCGAACATATTAACATCGAGCGGGAGGAGGTATTGGCGGTTTTAGCAGGCCTAAAAATGGATAAATCCCCAGGCCCGGACGAAATGTATCCCAGGCTACTGTGTGAGGCAAAGGAGGAGATTGCGGGGGCTCTGACACATATATTCAGAACCTCTCTGGCCACAGGGGATGTGCCAGAGGACTGGAGAACCGCTAATGTAATACCATTATTCAAGAAGGGGAGTAGGGAAAAACCGGGGAACTACAGGCCAGTGAGCCTAACATCAGTGGTAGGAAAATTATTGGAAAAAATTCTGAAGGACAAAATTAGTCTCCACTTGGAGAAGCAAGGATTAATCAGGGATAGTCAACATGGCTTTGTCAAGGGAAGATCATGTCTGACTAATTTGATTGAATTTTTTGAGGGGGTGACTAGGCGTGTGGATGAGGGTAACGCAGTGGATGTGGTATACATGGATTTCAGTAAGGCCTTCGATAAAGTCCCCCACAGGAGATTGGTCAAGAAGGTACGAGCCCATGGAATCCAGGGTGCCTTGGCACTTTGGATACAAAACTGGCTTAGTGGCAGAAGGCAGAGGGTGATGGTCGAAGGTTGTTTTTGTGACTGGAAGCCTGTGGCCAGTGGGGTACCACAGGGATCGGTGCTGGGTCCCTTGCTGTTTGTGGTCTACATTAATGACTTGGATATGAATGTAAAAGGTATGATCAGTAAGTTCGCTGATGATACAAAAATTGGTAGGGTGGTAAATAGCGAGGAGGATAGCCTCAGTCTGCAGGACGATATAGATGGGTTGGTCAGATGGGCGGAACAGTGGCAAATGGAATTTAACCCGGAAAAGTGCGAGGTGATGCACTTTGGAGGGACTAACAAGGCAAGGGAATACACAATGAATGGGAGGACCCTAGGCAAGACAGAGGGTCAGAGGGATCTTGGTGTGCAAGTTCACAGATCCCTGAAGGCGGCGGAACAGGTAGATAAGGTGGTAAAGAAGGCATATGGGATACTTGCCTTTATTAGCCGAGGCATAGAATATAAGAGCAAGGAGGTTATGATGGAGCTGTATAAAACACTGGTTAGGCCACAGCTGGAGTACTGTGTGCAGTTCTGGTCGCCACACTACAGGAAGGATGTGATCGCTTTGGAGAGGGTGCAGAGGAGATTCACCAGGATGTTACCAGGGCTGGAGCGCTTCAGCTGTGAAGAGAGACTGGGAAGATTGGGTTTGTTTTCCTTGGAGCAGAGGAGGCTGAGGGGGGACATGATTGAGGTGTACAAAATTATGAGGGGCACAGATAGGATGGATACTAAGGAGCTTTTTCCCTTCGTTGAGGGTTCTATAACAAGGGGACATAGATTCAAGGTAAAAGGCGGGAGGTTTAGAGGGGATTTGAGAAAGAACTTTTTCACCCAGAGGGTGGTTGGAGTCTGGAACTCACTGCCTGAAAGGGTTGTGGAGGCAGGAACCCTCACAACATTCAAGAAGCATTTGGATGAGCACTTGAAATGCCATAGCATACAAGGCTACGGACCAAATGCTGGAATATGGGATTAGAGTAGACAGGGCTGATGGCCGGTGCGGACACGATGGGCCGAAGGGCCTCTATCCGTGCTGTATAACTCTATAACTCTATGACTCTATGACCATCCAGAACAAAGCAGCCCGCTTGATTGGCACCCCATCCACCACCCTAAACATTCACTTCCTTCACCACCGGTGCACTGTGGCTGCAGTGTGTACCACCCACACGATGCACTGCAGCAACTCGCCAAGGCTTCTTCGACAGCACCTCCCAAACCCGCAACCTCTACCACCTAGAAGGACAAGGGCAGCAGGCACATGGGAACAACACCACCTGCACGTTCCCCTCCAAGTCACACACCATCCCGACTTGGAAATATATCGCCGTTCCTTCATTGTCGCTGGGTCAAAATCCTGGAACTCCCTTCCTAACAGCACTGTGGGAGAACCTTCACCACACGGACTGCAGTGGTTCAAGAAGGCGGCTCACCACCACCTTCTCAAGGGCAATTAGGGATGGGCAATAAATGCCGGCCTCGCCAGCGACGCCCACATCCCGTGAATGAATTTTAAAAATTACATAACAAGGAAGCGATTAGCGAAAGTAAATGTTGGTCCCTTAGAGGCTGAGGCAGGAGAAATTATAATGGGGAATGAGGAAATGGCAGAGACTTTAAACAAATATTTTGTATCTGTCTTCACAGTAGAAGACACAAAAAAATACAGGAAATAGTGGGGAACCAAAGGGTCTAATGAGAGTGAGGCACTTAAAGTAATTAATATCGGTAAAGAAAATGTTTTAGAAAAATTAATGGGACTAAAAGCCAACAAATCCCCT
The DNA here is from genome assembly GCF_035084215.1 of Heptranchias perlo. NCBI lineage: Eukaryota > Metazoa > Chordata > Chondrichthyes > Hexanchiformes > Hexanchidae > Heptranchias > Heptranchias perlo. The sequence goes on along the minus strand of NW_027139984.1, from coordinate 53,088 downwards.
GGACCTGATGGCCTCATCTTAGGGTTCTAAAGGAGGTGGCTGCAGAGACAGTGGATGCATTGGTTGTGATCTTCCAGAATTCTCTAGATTCTAGAACGGTCCCAGTGGATTGGAAGGTAGCAAATGTAACCCCACTATTCAAGAAAGGAGGGTGAGAGAAAACAAGGAATTACAGGCCAGTTAGCCTGACATCAGTCGTTGGGAAAATACTGGAATCTATTATTAAGGAACTGGTAACAGGGCACTTAGAAAATCATAATATGATTAGGCAGAGTCAACATGGATTTACGAAAGGGAAATCGTGTTTGACAAATCTATTGGAGTTTTTTGAGGATGTAACTGGCAGGGTAGATAAAGGGGAACCAGTGGATGTAGTATATTTAGATTTTCAAAAGGCATTCAATATGGTGCCACATAAAAAGGTTGTAACACAAGATAAGAGCTCATGGGGTTGGGGGTAATATATTAGAGTGGATAGAGGATTGGTTAATGGACAGAAAACAGACTAGGAATAAACAGGTCATTTTCAGGTTGTCAGGCTGTAACTAGTGGGGTGTTGCAAGGATCAGTGCTTGGGCCTCAGCTATTTACAATCTACATTAATGACTGAGATGAAGGGACTGAGTTTAATGTATCCAAGTTTGCTGATGTTACAAAGATAGGTGGGAAAGTAAGCTGTGAGGAGAACACAAAGAGGTCGTGTCTGACTAACTTGAATATTTTGAGGCGGTAACAAGGAGGGTCGATGAGGGTAACGTGTTTGATGTAGTCTACATGGATTTTAGCAAGGCTTTTGACAAGGTCCCACATGGCAGATTGGTCAAAAAAGTAAAAGCCCATGGGATCCAAGGGAAAGTGGCAAATTGGATCCAAAATTGGCTCAGTGGCAGGAAGCAAAGGGTAATGGTCAACGGGTGTTTTTGTGACTGGAAGGCTGTTTCCAGTGGGGTTCCACAAGGCTCAGTACTGGGTCCCTTGCTTTTTGTGATCTATGTTAATGATTTAGACTTGAATGTAGGGGGCATGATTAAGAAATTTGCAGATGATACAAAAATTGGCCGTGTGGTTGATAGTGAGGAGGAAAGCTGAAGACTGCAGGAAGATATCAATGGACTGGTCAGGTGGGCAGAAAAGTTACAAATGGAATTCAATCCGGAGAAGTGTGAGGTAATGCATTTGGGGAGGGCAAACAAGGCAAGGGAATACACAATAAATGGGAGGGAATACACAATAAATGGGAGGATACTGAGAGGTGTAGAGGAAGAGAGGGACCTTGGAGTGCATGTCCACAGATCCCTGAAGGTAGCAGGACAGGTAGATAAGGTGCTTAAGAAGGCATATGGCATGCTTTCCTTTATTCGCCGAGGCATAGAATATAAGAGCAGGGATGTTATGCTGGAACTGTATAAAACACTAGTTAGGCCACAGCTTGAGTACTGTGTACAGTTCTGGTCACCACATTACAGGAAAGATGCAATTGCACTTGAGAGGGTTAGCAGAGAGTTCAGTGACCGGGGGCATGGATTTAAAGTAATTGGTAGATGGATTGGAGGGGAGCTGAGGAGAAATGTTTTCACCCAGAGGATGGTGGGGGTCTGGAACTCACTGCCTGAAAGGGTGGGAGAGGCAGAAACCCTCAACTCATTAAAAAAGTTCCTGGATGTGTACCTGAAGAGCCGTGACCTGCAGGGCTACGGACCAAGAGCTGGAAAGTGGGATTAGGCTGGGTGGCTCTTTCTCGGCTGGCACGGACACGATGGGCCGAATGGCCTCCTTCTGTGCCATAACTTTCTATGATTCTATGAAAAGGGCTGCAAAGGGATATAGACAGGTTAAGTGAGTGGGCAAGAAGGTGGCAGACAGAGTATAATGTGGGGAAATGTGAGGTCATTCACTTTGGTAGGAAGAATAGAAAAACAGAATATTTTTAAATGGTGAGAAACTATTAAATGTTGGTGTTCAGAGAGACTTGGGTGTCCTTGTACAAGAAACACAGAAAGTTAACATGCAGGTACAGCATGAAGTTAGGGAGACCTCACCTGGTGTACTGTGTACAGTTTTGGTCTCCTTATCTAAGGAAGGATATACTTGCCTTAGAGGGGGTGCAACGAAGGTTCACTAGATTGTTTCCTGGGATGAGAGGGTTGTCCTATGAGGAGAGGTTGAGTAGAATGGGCCGATACTCTCTGGAGTTTAGAAGAATGAGAGGTGATCTCATTGAAACATATAAGATCCTGAGGGGGCTTGACAGGGTCGATGCTGAGAGATTGTTTCCCCTGGCTGGAGAGTCTAGAACTAGGGGGCATAGTCTCAGGATAAGGGGTCGGCCATTTAAGACTGAGATGAGCAGGAATTTCTTCACTCAGAGGGTTGTGAATCTTTGGAATTCTCCACCCCAGAGGGCTGTGGATGCTGAGTCATTGAATATATTCAAGGCTGAGATCGATAGATTTTTGGACTCTCGGGGAATCAAGGGATATGGGGATCGGGCGGGAAAGTGGAGTTGAGGTCAAAGATCAGCCATGATCTGATTGAAGGCCGGAGCAGGCTCGAGGGGCCGTCTGGCCTACTCCTGCTCCTATTTCTTATGTTCTTATGTTCTTTGGTGTAGGTGATTCTCTGGCTACGACTGAATAGATAAGAATGGAAAGCAAAATACTGGAGGCATTGGAAATCTGAAGAAAAACAGAAAATGCTGGAAATACTCAGCAAGTGAGGCAGCGTCTGTGGAGAAAGAAACAGAGTTAATGTTTCAGGTCGATGACCCTTCGTCACAACTGGAAGAAGTCAGAGGTTTAGCAGTTTTTAAGCAAATGCAGAGCCAGGGAAAGGAGGGGCAGAAGGAGGAAGAGGAGGAGAGAAACTGACAATAGAGAAGTTCTCCCCCAGTCTAATCCCACCCACCTGCTCAATCCACCACCCTCTAATGTCACAACTAGTGTAAAACCACCAAGTCCCTGTCCTCTGTCCCTGACCTTTTTCACTCTCATCTGTCACTGTCCTCTGTCACTGACCTGTGTAACTGACCTGTGTAACTGACCTCTGTCACTTTCCTCTGTCACTGACCCGTGTCACCGCCCTGTGTCACTGTTCTGTGTCACTGTCCTCTGTCACTGTCCTCTGTCACTTTCCTCTGTCACTGACCTGTGTCACTGGCCACTGTCATTGACCACTGTCGCTGACCTCTGCAACTGACCAATGTCACTGTCCTGTGTCACTATCCTGTGTCACTGCCCTGTGTCACTGACCTGTGTCACAGACCTGTCTGACTGACCTGTGTCACAGTCCTCTGTAACTGACCTGTGTCACTGACCTGTGTCACTGACCTGTGTCACTGACCTGTATCACTGACCTGTGTAACTGACCTGTGTCACTGTCCTCTGTCACTGTCCTCTGTCACTGTCCTCTGTCACTCTCCTATGTCACTCTCCTATGTCACTCTCATATGTCACTCTCATATGTCACTCTCCTATGTCACTCTCCTATGTCACTGTCCTGTGTCACTGACCTCTGTCACTGACCTCTGTCACTGACCTCTGTCACTCTCCTCTGTCACTGTCGTCTGTAACTGACCTCTGTCACTTCACACTGTCACTCTCCTCTGTCACTGTCCTGTGTCACTGACCTCTGTAACTGACCTGTGTCACTGACCTCTGCAACTGACTTCTGTCACTGACCTGTGTCACTGACCTGTGTCACTGTCCTCTGTAACTGACCTGTGTCACTGACCTCTGTCACTGTCCTGTGTCACTGACCTCTGTCACTTTCCTGTGTCACTGTCCTGTGTCACTGTCCTCTGTAACTGATCTGTGTCACTGACCTGTGTCACTGTCCTCTGTAACTGACCTGTGTCACTGACCTCTGCAACTGACCTCTGTCACTGGCTTCTGTCACACTGTCCTCTGTCACTTTCCTCTGTCACTGACCTGTGTCACTGGCCGCTGTCATTGACCACTGTCGCTGACCTCTGCAACTGACCAATGTCACTGCCCTGTGTCACTATCCTGTCTGACTGTCCTGTGTCCCTGTCCTCTGTAACTGACCTCTGTCACTGACCTCTGTCACTGTCCTGAGTCACTGACCTCTGTCACTTCACACTGTCACTCACCTGTGTCACTGACCTGTGTCGCTGACCAGTATCACTGTCCTGTGTAACTGACCTGTGTCACTGTCCTCTGTCACTGTCCTGTGTAACTGACCTGTGTCACTGTCCTCTGTCACTGTCCTCTGTCAATGACCTCTGTCACTGACCTCTGTCACTGACCTCTGTCACTGTCCTGTGTCACTGTCGTCTGTAACTGACCTCAGTCACTTCACACTGCCACTCTCCTCTGTCACTGTCCTGTGTCACTGACCTTTGTAACTGACCTCTGTCACTGACCTCTGTCACTCTCCTCTGTCAATGACCTCTGTCACTGACCTCTGTCAATGACCTCTGTCACTGTCCTGTGTCACTGACCTCTGTAACTGACCTGTGTCACTGACCTCTGCAACTGACCTCTGCAACTGACCTGTGTCACTGACCTCTGTCACTGTCCTCTGTCACTGTCCTGTGTCACTGACCTCTGTCACTGTCCTCTGTAACTGATCTGTGTCATTGACCTGTGTCACTGTCCTCTGTAACTGACCTGTGTCACTGACCTCTGCAACTGACCTCTGTCACTGACCTCTGTCACAGTCCTGAGTCACTCTCCTCTGTCACTCTCCTCTGTCACTCTCCTCTGTCACTCTCCTCTGTCACTGACTGGTGTCACTGACCTGTGTCACTGTCCTGTGTTACTGTCCTGTGTTACTGACCTGTGTTGCTGACCTCTGTCCCTGACCTGTGTCACTGACCTCTGCAACTGACCTCTGTAACTGACCTCTGTAACTGTCCTGTGTCACTGTCCTCTGTAACTGACCTCTGTCACTGACCTCTGTCACTGTCCTGAGTCACTGACCTCTGTCACTTCACACTGTCACTCACCTGTGTCACTGACCGGTTTCACTCACCTGTGTCGCTGACCAGTATCACTGTCCTGTGCAAATGACCTGTGTCACTGTCCTCTGTCACTGACCTCTGTCACTGACCTCTGTCACTGACCTCTGTCACTGACCTCTGTCACTGACCTCTGTCACTGTCCTGTGTCACCGTCGTCTGTAACTGACCTCTGTCACTTCACACTGTCACTCTCCTCTGTCACTGTCCAGTGTCACTGTTGTCTGTAACTGACCTCTGTCACTTCACACTGTCACTGTCCTCTGTCACTGTCCTCTGTCACTGTCCTCTGTCACTGTCCTCTGTCACTGTCCTGTGTCACTGTCCTGTGTCACTGACCTGTGTTACTGTCCTGAGTCACTGACCTCTGTCACTTCACACTGTCACTCTCCTCTGTCACTGTCCTGTGTCACTGACCTCTGTCACTTTCCTCTGTCACTGTCCTCTGTCACTGACCTCTGTCACTGTCCTCTGTAACTGGCCTGTGTCACTGGCCTGTGTCACTGACCTCTGTCACTCTCCTCTGTCAATGGCCTCTGTCACTGTCCTGTGTAACTCTCCTCTGTCACTGTCCTGTGTCACTGACCTCTGCAACTGACCTGTGTCACTGACCTCTGTCACTGTCCTCTGTAACTGACCTGTGTCACTGACCTCTGCAACTGACCTCTGTCACTGTCCTGTGTCACTGACCTCTGTCACTTTCCTCTGTCACTGTCCTGTGTCACTGACCTCTGTCACTGTCCTGTGTCACTGTCCTCTGTAACTGACCTGCGTCACTGATCTGTGTCACTGTCCTCTGTAACTAACCTCTGTCACTGTCCTCTGTCACAGTCCTGAGTCACTCTCCTCTGTCACAGTCCTGAGTCACTCTCCTCTGTCACTCTCCTCTGTCACTCTCCTCTGTCACTGACTGGTGTCACTGACCTGTGTCACTGTCCTGTGTTACTGTCCTGTGTTACTGACCTGTGTTGCTGACCTCTGTCCCTGACCTGTGTCACTGACCTCTGTCACTGACCTCTGTAACTGTCCTGTGTCCCTGTCCTCTGTAACTGACCTCTGTCACTGACCTCTGTCACTGTCCTGAGTCACTGACCTCTGTCACTTCACACTGTCACTCACCTGTGTCGCTGACCAGTATCACTGTCCTGTGCAACTGACCTGTGTCACTGTCCTCTGTCACTGTCCTCTGTAACTGACCTCTGTAACTGACCTTTGTCACTGTCCTGAGTCACTGACCTCTGTCATTTCACACTGTCACTCTCCTCTGTCACTGTCCTGTGTCACTGTCCTGAGTCACTGACCTGTGTTACTGACCTGTGTCACTGTCCTGTGTCACTGTCCTCTGTCACTCTCCTCTGTCACTGTCCTGTGTCACTGTCCTCTGTCACTCTCCTCTGTCACTGTCCTCTGTCACTGTCCTCTGTAACTGACCTCTGTAACTGACATCTGTAACTGACCTCTGTCACTGTCCTGAGTCACTGTCCTGAGTCACTGTCCTGAGTCACTGACCTCTGTCATTTCACACTGTCACTCTCCTCTGTCACTGTCCTGTGTCACTGTCCTGAGTCACTGACCTGTGTTACTGACCTGTGTCACTGTCCTGTGTCACTGTCCTGTGTCACTGACCTGTGTTACTGACCTGTGTTACTGTCCTGAGTCACTGACCTCTGTCACTTCACACTGTCACTCACCTGTGTCGCTGACCAGTATCACTGTCCTGTGCAACTGACCTGTGTCACTGTCCTCTGTCACTGTCCTCTGTAACTGACCTCTGTCACTGACCTCTGTCAATGACCTCTGTCACTGTCCTGTGTCACTGTCATCTGTAACTGACCTCTGTCACTTCACACTGTCACTCTCCTCTGTCACTGTCCAGTGTCACTGCCGTCTGTAACTGACCTCTGTCACTTCACACTGTCACTCTCCTCTGTCACTGTCCTGTGTCACTGTCCTCTGTCACTCTCCTCTGTCACTGTCCTGTGTCACTGTCCTCTGTCACTCTCCTCTGTCACTGTACTCTGTCACTGTCCTCTGTAACTGACCTCTGTCACTGTCCTGAGTCACTGTCCTCTGTAACTGACCTCTGTAACTGACCTCTGTCACTGTCCTGAGTCACTGTCCTGAGTCACTGACCTCGGTCACTGTCCTGAGTCACTGTCCTCTGTAACTGACCTCTGTAACTGACCTCTGTCACTCTCCTGTGTCACTGTCCTGAGTCATTGACCTGTGTTACTGACCTGTGTCACTGTCCTGTGTCACTGTCCTGTGTCACTGACCTGTGCAACTGACCTGTGTCACTGTCCTCTGTCACTGACCTCTGTCACTGACCTCTGTCACTGACCTCTGTCACTGACCTCTGTCAATGACCTCTGTCACTGTCCTGTGTCACTGACCTCTGTCACTTTCCTCTGTCACTGTCCTGTGTCACTGACCTCTGTCACTGTCCTGTGTCACTGTCCTCTGTAACTGATCTGTGTCACTGACCTGTGTCACTGTCCTCTGTAACTGACCTGTGTCACTGACCTGTGTCACTGTCCTCTGTAACTGACCTGTGTCACTGATCTGTGTCACTGTCCTCTGTAACTAACCTCTGTCACTGTCCTCTGTCACAGTCCTGAGTCACTCTCCTCTGTCACAGTCCTCAGTCACTCTCCTCTGTCACTCTCCTCTGTCACTCTCCTCTGTCACTGACTGGTGTCACTGACCTGTGTCACTGTCCTGTGTTACTGTCCTGTGTTACTGACCTGTGTTGCTGACCTCTGTCCCTGACCTGTGTCACTGACCTCTGTCACTGACCTCTGTAACTGTCCTGTGTCCCTGTCCTCTGTAACTGACCTCTGTCACTGACCTCTGTCACTGTCCTGAGTCACTGACCTCTGTCACTTCACACTGTCACTCTCCTCTGTCACTGTCCAGTGTCACTGTCGTCTGTAACTGACCTCTGTCACTTCACACTGTCACTCTCCTCTGTCACTGTCCTGTGTCACTGTCGTCTGTAACTGACCTCTGTCACTTCACACTGTCACTCTCCTCTGTCACTGTCCTGTGTCACTCTCCTCTGTCACTGTCCTGTGTCACTGTCCTCTGTCACTCTCCTCTGTCACTGTCCTCTGTCACTGTCCTCTGTCACTGTCCTCTGTCACTGTCCTCTGTAACTGACCTATGTCACTGTCCTGAGTCACTGTCCTGAGTCACTGACCTGTGTCACTGTCCTGTGTCACTGTCCTGTGTCACTGACCTGTGTTACTGACCTGTGTTACTGTCCTGAGTCACTGACCTCTGTCACTTCACACTGTCACTCACCTGTGTCGCTGACCAGTATCACTGTCCTGTGCAACTGACCTGTGTCACTGTCCTCTGTCACTGTCCTCTGTCACTGTCCTCTGTAACTGACCTCTGTCACTGACCTCTGTCACTGACCTCTGTCAATGACCTCTGTCACTGTCCTGTGTCACTGTCATCTGTAACTGACCTCTGTCACTTCACACTGTCACTCTCCTCTGTCACTGTCCAGTGTCACTGTCGTCTGTAACTGACCTCTGTCACTTCACACTGTCACTCTCCTCTGTCACTGTCCTGTGTCACTGTCCTCTGTCACTCTCCTCTGTCACTGTCCTGTGTCACTGTCCTCTGTCACTCTCCTCTGTCACTGTCCTCTGTCACTGTCCTCTGTCACTCTCCTCTGTCACTGTCCTCTGTCACTCTCCTCTGTCACTGTCCTGAGTCACTGTCCTCTGTAACTGACCTCTGTAACTGACCTCTGTCACTGTCCTGAGTCACTGTCCTGAGTCACTGACCTCTGTCATTTCACACTGTCACTCTCCTCTGTCACTGTCCTGTGTCACTGTCCTGAGTCACTGACCTGTGTTACTGACCTGTGTCACTGTCCTGTGTCACTGACCTGTGTTACTGACCTGTGTTACTGTCCTGAGTCACTGACCTCTGTCACTTCACTCTGTCACTCACCTGTGTCGCTGACCAGTATCACTGTCCTGTGCAACTGACCTGTGTCACTGTCCTCTGTCACTGACCTCTGTCACTGACCTCTGTCACTGACCTCTGTCACTGACCTCTGTCAATGACCTCTGTCACTGTCCTGTGTCACTGACCTCTGTCACTGTCCTGTGTCACTGTCCTCTGTAACTGATCTGTGTCACTGACCTGTGTCACTGTCCTCTGTAACTGACCTGTGTCACTGATCTGTGTCACTGTCCTCTGTAACTAACCTCTGTCACTGTCCTCTGTCACAGTCCTGAGTCACTCTCCTCTGTCACAGTCCTGAGTCACTCTCCTCTGTCACTCTCCTCTGTCACTCTCCTCTGTCACTGACTGGTGTCACTGACCTGTGTCACTGTCCTGTGTTACTGTCCTGTGTTACTGACCTGTGTTGCTGACCTCTGTCCCTGACCTGTGTCACTGACCTCTGTCACTGACCTCTGTAACTGTCCTGTGTCCCTGTCCTCTGTAACTGACCTCTGTCACTGACCTCTGTCACTGTCCTGAGTCACTGACCTCTGTCACTTCACACTGTCACTCACCTGTGTCGCTGACCAGTATCACTGTCCTGTGCAACTGACCTGTGTCACTGTCCTCTGTCACTGACCTCTGTCACTGACCTCTGTCACTGACCTCTGTCACTGACCTCTGTCAATGACCTCTGTCACTTCACACTGTCACTCTCCTCTGTCACTGTCCAGTGTCACTGTCGTCTGTAACTGACCTCTGTCACTTCACACTGTCACTCACCTCTGTCACTGTCCTGTGTCACTGTCCTCTGTCACTCTCCTCTGTCACTGTCCTCTGTCACTGTCCTCTGTCACTGTCCTCTGTCACTGTCCTCTGTAACTGACCTCTGTAACTGACCTCTGTAACTGACCTCTGTCACTGTCCTGAGTCACTGTCCTGAGTCACTGACCTCTGTCATTTCACACTGTCACTCTCCTCTGTCACTGACCTCTGTAACTGTCCTGTGTCCCTGTCCTCTGTAACTGACCTCTGTCACTGACCTCTGTCACTGTCCTGAGTCACTGACCTCTGTCACTTCACACTGTCACTCACCTGTGTCGCTGACCAGTATCACTGTCCTGTGCAACTGACCTCTGTCACTGTCATCTGTAACTGACCTCTGTCACTTCACACTGTCACTCTCCTCTGTCACTGTCCAGTGTCACTGTCGTCTGTAACTGACCTCTGTCACTTCACACTGTCAGTCTCCTCTGTCACTGTCCTGTGTCACTGTCCTCTGTCACTCTCCTCTGTCACTGTCCTCTGTCACTGTCCTCTGTAACTGACCTCTGTCACTGTCCTGAGTCACTGTCCTGAGTCACTGTCCTGAGTCACTGACCTCTGTCATTTCACACTGTCACTCTCCTCTGTCACTGTCCTGTGTCACTGTCCTGAGTCACTGACCTGTGTTACTGACCTGTGTCACTGTCCTGTGTCACTGTCCTGTGTCACTGACCTGTGTTACTGTCCTGAGTCACTGACCTCTGTCACTTCACACTGTCACTCACCTGTGTCGCTGACCAGTATCACTGTCCTGTGCAACTGACCTGTGTCACTGTCCTCTGTCACTGTCATCTGTAACTGACCTCTGTCACTTCACACTGTCACTCTCCTCTGTCACTGTCCAGTGTCACTGTCGTCTGTAACTGACCTCTGTCACTTCACACTGTCACTCTCCTCTGTCACTGTCCTGTGTCACTGTCCTCTGTCACTCTCCTCTGTCACTGTCCTGTGTCACTGTCCTCTGTCACTCTCCTCTGTCACTGTCCTCTGTCACTGTCCTCTGTCACTGTCCTCTGTAACTGACCTCTGTCACTGACCTCTGTCACTGTCCTGAGTCACTGTCCTCTGTAACTGACCTCTGTAACTGACCTCTGTCACTGTCCTGAGTCACTGTCCTGAGTCACTGACCTCTGTCATTTCACACTGTCACTCTCCTCTGTCACTGTCCTGTGTCACTGTCCTGAGTCACTGACCTGTGTTACTGACCTGTGTCACTGTCCTGTGTCACTGTCCTGTTTCACTGACCTGTGTTACTGACCTGTGTTACTGTCCTGAGTCACTGACCTCTGTCACTTCACTCTGTCACTCACCTGTGTCGCTGACCAGTATCACTGTCCTGTGCAACTGACCTGTGTCACTGTCCTGTGTCACTGACCTGTGTCACTGTCCTGTGTTACTGTCCTGAGTCACTGACCTGTGTTACTGACCTGAGTCACTGACCTCTGTCACTTCACACTGTCACTCACCTGTGTCGCTGACCAGTATCACTGTCCTGTGCAACTGACCTGTGTCACTGTCCTCGGTCACTGTCCTCTGTAACTGACCTCTGTCACTGACCTCTGTCACTGACCTCTGTCAATGACCTCTGTCACTGTCCTGTGTCACTGTCATCTGTAACTGACCTCTGTCACTTCACACTGTCACTATCCTCTGTCACTGTCCAGTGTCACTGTCGTCTGTAACTGACCTCTGTCACTTCACACTGTCACTCTCCTCTGTCACTGTCCTGTGTCACTGTCCTCTGTCAGTCTCCTCTGTCACTGTCCTGTGTCACTCTCCTCTGTCACTCTCCTCTGTCACTGTCCTGTGTCACTCTCCTCTGTCACTCTCCTCTGTCACTGTCCTCTGTCACTGTCCTCTGTCACTGTCCTCTGTCACTGTCCTCTGTAACTGACCTCTGTCACTGACCTCTGTCACTGTCCTGAGTCACTGACCTCTGTCACTTCACACTGTCACTCTCCTCTGTCACTGTCCTGTGTTACTGACCTGTGTCACTGTCCTGTTTCACTGTCCTGTGTCACTGACCTGTGTTACTGACCTGTGTTACTGTCCTGAGTCACTGACCTCTGTCACTTCACTCTGTCACTCACCTGTGTCGCTGACCAGTATCACTGTCCTGTGCAACTGACCTGTGTCACTGACCTCTGTCACTGACCTCTGTCACTGACCTCTGTCACTGACCTCTGTCAATGACCTCTGTCACTGTCCTGTGTCACTGACCTCTGTCACTGTCCTGTGTCACTGACCTGTGTCACTGTCCTCTGTAACTGACCTGTGTCACTGATCTGTGTCACTGTCCTCTGTAACTAACCTCTGTCACTGTCCTCTGTCACAGTCCTGAGTCACTCTCCTCTGTCACAGTCCTGAGTCACTCTCCTCTGTCACTCTCCTCTGTCACTCTCCTCTGTCACTGACTGGTGTCACTGACCTGTGTCACTGTCCTGTGTTACTGTCCTGTGTTACTGACCTGTGTTGCTGACCTCTGTCCCTGACCTGTGTCACTGACCTCTGTCACTGACCTCTGTAACTGTCCTGTGTCCCTGTCCTCTGTAACTGACCTCTGTCACTGACCTCTGTCACTGTCCTGAGTCACTGACCTCTGTCACTTCACACTGTCACTCACCTGTGTCGCTGACCAGTATCACTGTCCTGTGCAACTGACCTCTGTCACTGTCATCTGTAACTGACCTCTGTCACTTCACACTGTCACTCTCCTCTGTCACTGTCCAGTGTCACTGTCGTCTGTAACTGACCTCTGTCACTTCACACTGTCAGTCTCCTCTGTCACTGTCCTGTGTCACTGTCCTCTGTCACTCTCCTCTGTCACTGTCCTCTGTCACTGTCCTCTGTAACTGACCTCTGTCACTGTCCTGAGTCACTGTCCTGAGTCACTGTCCTGAGTCACTGACCTCTGTCATTTCACACTGTCACTCTCCTCTGTCACTGTCCTGTGTCACTGTCCTGAGTCACTGACCTGTGTTACTGACCTGTGTCACTGTCCTGTGTCACTGTCCTGTGTCACTGACCTGTGTTACTGTCCTGAGTCACTGACCTCTGTCACTTCACACTGTCACTCACCTGTGTCGCTGACCAGTATCACTGTCCTGTGCAACTGACCTGTGTCACTGTCCTCTGTCACTGTCATCTGTAACTGACCTCTGTCACTTCACACTGTCACTCTCCTCTGTCACTGTCCAGTGTCACTGTCGTCTGTAACTGACCTCTGTCACTTCACACTGTCACTCTCCTCTGTCACTGTCCTGTGTCACTGTCCTCTGTCACTCTCCTCTGTCACTGTCCTGTGTCACTGTCCTCTGTCACTCTCCTCTGTCACTGTCCTCTGTCACTGTCCTCTGTCACTGTCCTCTGTAACTGACCTCTGTCACTGACCTCTGTCACTGTCCTGAGTCACTGTCCTCTGTAACTGACCTCTGTAACTGACCTCTGTCACTGTCCTGAGTCACTGTCCTGAGTCACTGACCTCTGTCATTTCACACTGTCACTCTCCTCTGTCACTGTCCTGTGTCACTGTCCTGAGTCACTGACCTGTGTTACTGACCTGTGTCACTGTCCTGTGTCACTGTCCTGTTTCACTGACCTGTGTTACTGACCTGTGTTACTGTCCTGAGTCACTGACCTCTGTCACTTCACTCTGTCACTCACCTGTGTCGCTGACCAGTATCACTGTCCTGTGCAACTGACCTGTGTCACTGTCCTCTGTCACTGACCTCTGTCACTGACCTCTGTCACTGACCTCTGTCACTGACCTCTGTCACTCTCCTCTGTCACTGTCCTGTGTCACTGTCCTCTGTCACTCTCCTCTGTCACTGTCCTCTGTCACTGTCCTCTGTCACTGACCTCTGTCACTGACCTCTGTCACTGACCTCTGTCACTGACCTCTGTCAATGACCTCTGTCACTGTCCTCTGTCACTGACCTCTGTCACTGACCTCTGTCACTGACCTGTGTTACTGACCTGTGTTACTGTCCTGAGTCACTGACCTCTGTCACTTCACTCTGTCACTCACCTGTGTCGCTGACCAGTATCACTGTCCTGTGCAACTGACCTCTGTCACTTTCCTCTGTCACTGTCCTGTGTCACAGACCTCTGTCACTGTCCTGTGTCACTGTCCTCTGTAACTGATCTGTGTCACTGACCTGTGTCACTGTCCTCTGTAACTGACCTGTGTCACTGATCTGTGTCACTGTCCTCTGTAACTAACCTCTGTCACTGTCCTCTGTCACAGTCCTGAGTCACTCTCCTCTGTCACAGTCCTGAGTCACTCTCCTCTGTCACTCTCCTCTGTCACTCTCCTCTGTCACTGACTGGTGTCACTGACCTGTGTCACTGTCCTGTGTTACTGTCCTGTGTTACTGACCTGTGTTGCTGACCTCTGTCCCTGACCTGTGTCACTGACCTCTGTCACTGACCTCTGTAACTGTCCTGTGTCCCTGTCCTCTGTAACTGACCTCTGTCACTGACCTCTGTCACTGTCCTGAGTCACTGACCTCTGTCACTTCACACTGTCACTCACCTATGTCGCTGACCAGTATCACTGTCCTGTGCAACTGACCTGTGTCACTGTCCTCTGTCACTGACCTCTGTCACTGACCTCTGTCAATGACCTCTGTCACTGTCCTGTGTCACTGTCATCTGTAACTGACCTCTGTCACTTCACACTGTCACTCTCCTCTGTCACTGTCCAGTGTCACTGTCGTCTGTAACTGACCTCTGTCACTTCACACTGTCATTCTCCTCTGTCACTGTCCTGTGTCACTGTCCTCTGTCACTCTCCTCTGTCACTGTCCTGTGTCACTGTCCTCCGTCACTCTCCTCTGTCACTGTCCTCTGTCACTGTCCTCTGTAACTGACCTCTGTAACTGACCTCTGTCACTGTCCTGAGTCACTGTCCTGAGTCACTGTCCTGAGTCACTGACCTCTGTCATTTCACACTGTCACTCTCCTCTGTCACTGTCCTGTGTCACTGTCCTGAGTCACTGACCTGTGTTACTGACCTGTGTCACTGTCCTGTGTCACTGTCCTGTGTCACTGTCCTGTGTTACTGACCTGTGTTACTGTCCTGAGTCACTGACCTCTGTCACTTCACACTGTCACTCACCTGTTTCGCTGACCAGTATCACTGTCCTGTGCAACTGACCTGTGTCACTGTCCTCTGTCACTGTCCTCTGTAACTGACCTCTGTCACTGACCTCTGTCACTGACCTCTGTCAATGACCTCTGTCACTGTCCTGTTTCACTGTCATCTGTAACTGACCTCTGTCACTTCACACTGTCACTCTCCTCTGTCACTGTCCTGTGTCACTGTCCTCTGTCACTCTCCTCTGTCACTGTCCTCTGTCACTGTCCTCTGTAACTGACCTCTGTCACTGTCCTGAGTCACTGTCCTCTGTAACTGACCTCTGTAACTGACCTCTGTCACTGTCCTGAGTCACTGTCCTGAGTCACTGACCTCTGTCATTTCACACTGTTACTCTCCTCTGTCACTGTCCTGTGTCACTGTCCTGAGTCACTGACCTGTGTTACTGTCCTGAGTCACTGACCTCTGTCACTTCACTCTGTCACTCACCTGTGTCGCTGACCAGTATCACTGTCCTGTGCAACTGACCTGTGTCACTGTCCTCTGTCACTGTCCTCTGTAACTGACCTCTGTCACTGACCTCTGTCACTGACCTCTGTCACTGACCTCTGTCAATGACCTCTGTCACTGTCCTGTGTCACTGTCATCTGTAACTGACCTCTGTCACTTCACACTGTCACTCTCCTCTGTCACTGTCCAGTGTCACTGTCGTCTGTAACTGACCTCTGTCACTTCACACTGTCACTCTCCTCTGTCACTGTCCTGTGTCACTGTCCTCTGTCACTCTCCTCTATCACTGTCCTGTGTCACTGTCCTCTGTCACTCTCCTCTGTCACTCTCCTCTGTCACTGTCCTCTGTCACTGTCCTGTGTCACTGTCATCTGTAACTGACCTCTGTCACTTCACACTGTCACTCTCCTCTGTCACTGTCCAGTGTCACTGTCGTCTGTAACTGACCTCTGTCACTTCACACTGTCACTCTCCTCTGTCACTGTCCTGTGTCACTGTCCTGTGTCACTGTCCTCTGTCACTCTCCTCTGTCACTGTCCTGTGTCACTGTCCTGTGTCACTGTCCTCTGTCACTCTCCTCTGTCACTGTCCTCTGTCACTGTCCTCTGTAACTGACCTCTGTAACTGACCTCTGTCACTGTCCTGAGTCACTGTCCTCTGTAACTGACCTCTGTAACTGACCTCTGTCACTGTCCTGAGTCACTGTCCTGAGTCACTGACCTCTGTCATTTCACACTGTCACTCTCCTCTGTCACTGTCCTGTGTCACTGTCCTGAGTCACTCACCTGTGTCGCTGACCAGTATCACTGTCCTGTGCAAC
Source organism: Heptranchias perlo (assembly GCF_035084215.1). Taxonomy (NCBI): domain Eukaryota; kingdom Metazoa; phylum Chordata; class Chondrichthyes; order Hexanchiformes; family Hexanchidae; genus Heptranchias; species Heptranchias perlo. The sequence goes on along the minus strand of NW_027139984.1, from coordinate 36,894 downwards.
TGACCTGTGTCACTGTCCTCTGTCACTGACCTCTGTCACTGACCTCTGTCACTGACCTCTGTCACTGACCTCTGTCACTGACCTCTGTCACTGTCCTGTGTCACTGACCTCTGTCACTTTCCTCTGTCACTGTCCTGTGTCACTGACCTCTGTCACTGTCCTGTGTCACTGTCCTCTGTAACTGATCTGTGTCACTGACCTGTGTCACTGTCCTCTGTAACTGACCTGTGTCACTGATCTGTGTCACTGTCCTCTGTAACTAACCTCTGTCACAGTCCTGAGTCACTCTCCTCTGTCACAGTCCTGAGTCACTCTCCTCTGTCACTCTCCTCTGTCACTCTCCTCTGTCACTGACTGGTGTCACTGACCTGTGTCACTGTCCTGTGTTACTGTCCTGTGTTACTGACCTGTGTTGCTGACCTCTGTCCCTGACCTGTGTCACTGACCTCTGTCACTGACCTCTGTAACTGTCCTGTGTCCCTGTCCTCTGTAACTGACCTCTGTCACTGACCTCTGTCACTGTCCTGAGTCACTGACCTCTGTCACTTCACACTGTCACTCACCTGTGTCGCTGACCAGTATCACTGTCCTGTGCAACTGACCTGTGTCACTGTCCTCTGTCACTGACCTCTGTCACTGACCTCTGTCACTGACCTCTGTCAATGACCTCTGTCAATGACCTCTGTCAATGACCTCTGTCACTGTCCTGTGTCACTGTCATCTGTAACTGACCTCTGTCACTTCACACTGTTACTCTCCTCTGTCACTGTCCAGTGTCACTGTCGTCTGTAACTGACCTCTGTCACTTCACACTGTCACTCTCCTCTGTCACTGTCCTGTGTCACTGTCCTCTGTCACTCTCCTCTGTCACTGTCCTGTGTCACTGTCCTGTGTCACTCTCCTCTGTCACTGTCCTCTGTCACTGTCCTCTGTCACTGACCTCTGTCACTGACCTCTGTCACTGACCTCTGTCAATGACCTCTGTCAATGACCTCTGTCAATGACCTCTGTCACTGTCCTGTGTCACTGTCATCTGTAACTGACCTCTGTCACTTCACACTGTTACTCTCCTCTGTCACTGTCCAGTGTCACTGTCGTCTGTAACTGACCTCTGTCACTTCACACTGTCACTCTCCTCTGTCACTGTCCTGTGTCACTGTCCTCTGTCACTCTCCTCTGTCACTGTCCTGTGTCACTGTCCTGTGTCACTCTCCTCTGTCACTGTCCTCTGTCACTGTCCTCTGTCACTGACCTCTGTAACTGACCTCTGTCACTGTCCTGAGTCACTGTCCTGAGTCACTGACCTCTGTCATTTCACACGGTCACTCTCCTCTGTCACTGTCCTGTGTCACTGACCTCTGTCACTGACCTCTGTCACTGTCCTCTGTCACTGACCTCTGTAACTGTCCTGTGTCACTGTCCTCTGTAACTGACCTCTGTCACTCTCCTCTGTCACTGTCCTCTGTCACTGACCTGTGTCACTGTCCTGTGTCACTGACCTGTGTCACTGAACTCTGTAACTGACCTCTATCACTGACCTCTATCACTGACCTGAGTCACTTCACACTGTCACTGTCCTGTGTCACTGTTCTGTATCACTAACCTGTGTCATTGACCGGTGTCACTGTTCTCTGTAACTGACCCGTGTTACAGACCTGTGTCACTGTCCTCTGTCCCCGTCCTGTGTTAATGACCTGTGGCACTGACCTCTGTCACTCTCCTATGTCACTGACCTCTGTAACCGGCCTGTGTCACTTTACTCTGTAACTGACACCTGTCACTGTCCTGAGTCACTGACCTCTGTCACTTCACACTGTCACTCTCCTCTGTCACTCTCCTCTGTCACTCTCCTCTGTCAATGTCATCTCCAACTGACCTCTGTCACTTCACACCGTCACTCTCCTCTGTAACTGACCTCTGTCACTGACCTCTGTCACTTCACACTGTCACTCACCTGTGTCGCTGACCAGTATCACTGTCCTGTGCAACTGACCTGTGTCACTGTCCTCTGTCACTGTCCTCTGTAACTGACCTCTGTCACTGACCTCTGTCACTGTCCTCTGTCAATGACCTCTGTCACTGTCCTGTGTCACTGTCATCTGTAACTGACCTCTGTCACTTCACACTGTCACTCTCTGTCACTGTCCAGTGTCACTGTCGTCTGTAACTGACCTCTGTCACTTCACACTGTCACTCTCCTCTGTCACTGTCCTGTGTCACTGTCCTCTGTCACTCTCCTCTGTCACTGTCCTCTGTAACTGACCTCTGTCACTGTCCTGAGTCACTGACCTGTGTCACTAACCTGTGTCACTGCCCTGTGTCACTGACCTCTGTCACTGACCTCTGTCACTGACCTCTTTCACTGACCTCTGTCACTCTCCTCTGTCACAGTCCTCTAACTGACCTGTGTTACTGTCCTGTGTCACTGACCGGTGTCACTGACCTGTGTCACTGACCGGTGTCACTGACCGGTGTCACTGTCCTGTGTCACTGACCGGTGTCACTGACCGGTGTCACTGTCCTGTATCACTGTCCTCTGCAACTGACCGGTGTCACTGACTGGTGTCACTGACCGGTGTCACTGTCCTGTATCACTGTCCTCTGCAACTGACCGGTGTCACTGACCGGTGTCACTGTCCTCTGCAACTGACCGGTGTCACTGACCGGTGTCACTGACCTCTGTCACTGACCGGTGTCACTGACCTCGGTCACTCTCCTCTGTCACTGTCCTGTGTCACTGAACTCTGTAACTGACCTCTATCACTGACCTCTATCACTGACCTCTATCACTGACCTCTATCACTGACCTCTATCACTGACCTCTATCACTGACCTCTATCACTGACCTCTATCACTGAACTCTATCACTGACCTGAGTCACTTCACACTGTCACTGTCCTCTGTCACTGTTCTGTATCACTAACCTGTGTCATTGACCGGTGTCACTGTCCTCTGTAACTGATCCATGTTACAGACCTGTGTCACTGTCCTCTGTCCCCGTCCTGTGTTAATGACCTGTGGCACTGACCTCTGTCACTCTCCTATGTCACTGACCTCTGTAACCGGCCTGTGTCACTTTACTCTGTAACTGACATCTGTCACTGTCCTCTGTCACAGTCCTGAGTCACTGACCTCTGTCACTTCACACTGTCACTCTCCTCTGTCACTCTCCTCTGTCACTCTCCTCTGTCACTCTCCTCTGTCACTCTCCTCTGTCACTCTCCTCTCCAACTGACCTCTGTCACTTCACACCGTCACTCTCCTCTGTAACTGACCTCTGTCACTGACCTCTGTCACTTCACACTGTCACTCTCCTCTGTCACTGTCCTGTGTCACTGACCTCTGTCACTTTCCTCTGTCACTGTCCTCTGTCACTGACCTCTGTCACTGTCCTCTGTCACTGACCTCTGTAACTGACCTCTGTAACTGACCTCTGTCACTCTCCTCTGTCACTGTCCTGTGTCACTGACCTCTGTCACTTTCCTCTGTCACTGTCCTCTGTCACTGTCCTCTGTCACTGACCTCTGTAACTGACCTCTGTCACTCTCCTCTGTCACTGTCCTGTGTCACTGACCTGTGTCACTGTCCTCTGTCACTGACCTCTGTCACTGTCCTCTGTCACTGACCTCTGTAACTGACCTCTGTCACTCTCCTCTGTCACTGTCCTGTGTCACTGACCTGTGTCACTGTCCTGTGTCACTGACCTGTGTCACTGAACTCTGTAACTGACCTCTGTCACTGACCTCTATCACTGACCTGAGTCACTTCACACTGTCACTGTCCTCTGTCACTGTTCTGTATCACTAACCTGTGTCATTGACCGGTGTCACTGTCCTCTGTAACTGAACCGTGTTACAGACCTGTGTCACTGTCCTCTGTCACTGACCTGTGTCACTGACCTGTGTCACTGACCTCTGTAACTGACCTCTGTCACTGACCTCTGTAACTGACCTCTGTAACTGACCTCTGTAACTGACCTCTGACACTGACCTCTGTCACTGACCTCTGTCACTGACCTCTGTAACTGACCTCTGTCACTGACCTCTGTCACTCTCCTGTGTCACTAACCTTTGTCACTGACCGGTGTCACTGACCTGCGTCGCTGACCAGTATCACTGTCCTGTGAAACTGACCGGTGTCACTGTCCTGTGTCACTGACCTGTATCACTGACCTGTGTCACTGACCGGTGTCACTGTCCTGTGTCACTGACCTGTATCACTGACCTGTGTCACTGACCTGTGTTACTGTCCTGTGTCACTGACCAGTGTCACTGACCGGTGTCACTGTCCTGTGTCACTGACCTGTATCACTGACCTGTATCACTGACCGGTGTCACTGTCCTGTGTCACTGACCGGTGTCACTGACCGGTGTCACTGTCCTGTGTCACTGTCCTGTGTCACTGACCTCTGTCCCTGTCCTCTGTCACTGACCATTGTCACTGACCTCTGTCACTGACCGGTGTCACTGTCCTGTGTCACTGACCTCTGTCACTGACCTCTGTCACTGACCTCTGTCACTGACCGGTGTCACTGACCTGTGTCACTGACCTGAGTCACTGACCGGTGTCACTGACGGGTGTCACTGTCCTGTATCACTGTCCTCTGCAACTGACCGGTGTCACTGACCGGTGTCACTGACCGGTGTCACTGTCCTGTATCACTGTCCTCTGCAACTGACCGGTGTCACTGACCGGTGTCACTGACCGGTGTCACTGTCCTGTATCACTGTCCTCTGCAACTGACCGGTGTCACTGACCGGTGTCACTGACCGGTGTCACTGACGGGAGTCACTGTCCTGTGTCACTGACCTCTGTCACTGACCTCTGTCACTGTCCTGTATCACTGACCTGTGTCACTGACCGGTGTCACTGACCGGTGTCACTGTCCTCTGCAACTGACCGGTGTCACTGACCGGTGTCACTGACCTGTGTCACTGTCCTGTGTCACTGTCCTGTGTCACTGACCTCTGTCACTGACCGGTGTCACTGACCTCTGCAACTGTCCTGTGTCACTGACCTGTGTCACTGTCCTCTGTCACTGACCTCTGTAATTGACCTCTGTCACTGACCTGTGTCACTAACCTGTGTCACTGACCGGTGTCACTGTCCTGTGTCACTGACCTCTGTAACTGACCTGTGTCACTGTCCTCTGTGACTGACCTGTGTCAGTGACCTCTGTCACTGACCTCTTAACTGACCTGTGTCACTGACCTCTGTAACTGACCTCTGTCACTAACCTCTGTCACTGACCTCTGTCACTGACCTCTGTCACTGACCTCTGCAACTGACCTCTGTAACTGACCTCTGTCACTGACCTCTGTCACTGACCTCTGTAACTGACCTCTGTAACTGACCTCTGTAACTGACCTCTGTCACTCTCCTGCGTCACTAACCTTTGTCACTGACTGGTGTCACTGACCTGCGTCGCTGACCAGTATCACTGTCCTGTGAAACTGACCTGTGTCACTGTCGTGAGTCACTGATCTCTGTCACTTCACACTGTCACTCTCCTGTGTCAATGACCGGTGTCACTGTCTTCAGTCACTGACCTCAGTCACTGACCTCAGTCACTTTACTCTGCAACTGACCTCTGTCACTGACCTCTGTCACTGTCCTGTGTAATTGACCTGTGTCACTGACCTGTGTCACTGACCTGTGTCACTGACCGCTGTCCCTGTCCTGTGTAACTGACCTGTGTCACTGACCTGTGTCACTGACCTGTGTCACTGTCCTGTATCACTGTCCTGTGTCACTGTCCTCTGTAACTGACCTGTGTCACTGACCTCTGTCACTGTCCTCTGTCACTGACCTCTGTCACTGACCTCTGTCACTGACCACTGTCACTGACCTCTGTAACTGACCTCTGTAACTGACCTCTGTAACTGATCTGTGACACTGACCTTTGTAACTGACCTCTGTAACTGATCTGTGTCACTGTCCTCTGTCACTGACCTGTGTCCTTGACCTGTGTCACTGACCGGTGTCACTGACCGGTGTCACTGACCTCTGTCACTGACCTCTGTCACTGACCTCTGTCACTGACCTGTGTCACTGACCTCTGTCACTGTCCTGTGTCACTGTCCTGTGTCACTGTCCTGTGTCACTGTCCTGTGTTGCTGACCTCTGTCACTGACCTCTGTCACTGACCTCTGTCACTGACCTCTTTCACTGACCTCTTTCACTGACCTCCGTCACTGTCCTGTGTCACTGACCTGTGTCACTGTCCTGTGTCACTGACCTGTGTCACTGTCCTGTGTTGCTGACCTCTGTCACTGACCTCTGTCACTGACCTCTGTCACTGACCTCTGTAACTGACCTCTGTCACTGACCTCTGTCACTGACCTCTTTCACTGACCTCTTTCACTGACCTCCGTCACTGTCCTGTGTCACTGACCTGTGTCACTGTCCTGTGTCACTGACCTGTGTCACTGAACTCTGTCACTGACCTCTATCACTGACCTGAGTCACTTCACACTGTCACTGTCCTCTGTCACTGTTCTGTATCACTAACCTGTGTCATTGACCGGTGTCACTGTCCTCTGTAACTGAACCGTGTTACAGACCTGTGTCACTGTCCTCTGTCACTGACCTGTGTCACTGACCTGTGTCACTGACCTCTGTAACTGACCTCTGTCACTGACCTCTGTAACTGACCTCTGTAACTGACCTCTGACACTGACCTCTGTCACTGACCTCTGTCACTGACCTCTGTAACTGACCTCTGTCACTGACCTCTGTCACTCTCCTGTGTCACTAACCTTTGTCACTGACCGGTGTCACTGACCTGCGTCGCTGACCAGTATCACTGTCCTGTGAAACTGACCGGTGTCACTGTCCTGTGTCACTGACCTGTATCACTGACCTGTGTCACTGACCGGTGTCACTGTCCTGTGTCACTGACCTGTATCACTGACCTGTGTCACTGACCTGTGTTACTGTCCTGTGTCACTGACCAGTGTCACTGACCGGTGTCACTGTCCTGTGTCACTGACCTGTATCACTGACCTGTATCACTGACCGGTGTCACTGTCCTGTGTCACTGACCGGTGTCACTGACCGGTGTCACTGTCCTGTGTCACTGTCCTGTGTCACTGACCTCTGTCCCTGTCCTCTGTCACTGACCATTGTCACTGACCTCTGTCACTGACCGGTGTCACTGTCCTGTGTCACTGACCTCTGTCACTGACCTCTGTCACTGACCTCTGTCACTGACCGGTGTCACTGACCTGTGTCACTGACCTGAGTCACTGACCGGTGTCACTGACGGGTGTCACTGTCCTGTATCACTGTCCTCTGCAACTGACCGGTGTCACTGACCGGTGTCACTGACCGGTGTCACTGTCCTGTATCACTGTCCTCTGCAACTGACCGGTGTCACTGACCGGTGTCACTGACCGGTGTCACTGTCCTGTATCACTGTCCTCTGCAACTGACCGGTGTCACTGACCGGTGTCACTGACCGGTGTCACTGACGGGAGTCACTGTCCTGTGTCACTGACCTCTGTCACTGACCTCTGTCACTGTCCTGTATCACTGACCTGTGTCACTGACCGGTGTCACTGACCGGTGTCACTGTCCTCTGCAACTGACCGGTGTCACTGACCGGTGTCACTGACCTGTGTCACTGTCCTGTGTCACTGTCCTGTGTCACTGACCTCTGTCACTGACCGGTGTCACTGACCTCTGCAACTGTCCTGTGTCACTGACCTGTGTCACTGTCCTCTGTCACTGACCTCTGTAATTGACCTCTGTCACTGACCTGTGTCACTAACCTGTGTCACTGACCGGTGTCACTGTCCTGTGTCACTGACCTCTGTAACTGACCTGTGTCACTGTCCTCTGTGACTGACCTGTGTCAGTGACCTCTGTCACTGACCTCTTAACTGACCTGTGTCACTGACCTCTGTAACTGACCTCTGTCACTGACCTCTGTCACTGACCTCTGTCACTGACCTCTGCAACTGACCTCTGTAACTGACCTCTGTCACTGACCTCTGTCACTGACCTCTGTAACTGACCTCTGTAACTGACCTCTGTAACTGACCTCTGTCACTCTCCTGCGTCACTAACCTTTGTCACTGACTGGTGTCACTGACCTGCGTCGCTGACCAGTATCACTGTCCTGTGAAACTGACCTGTGTCACTGTCGTGAGTCACTGATCTCTGTCACTTCACACTGTCACTCTCCTGTGTCAATGACCGGTGTCACTGTCTTCAGTCACTGACCTCAGTCACTGACCTCAGTCACTTTACTCTGCAACTGACCTCTGTCACTGACCTCTGTCACTGTCCTGTGTAATTGACCTGTGTCACTGACCTGTGTCACTGACCTGTGTCACTGACCGCTGTCCCTGTCCTGTGTAACTGACCTGTGTCACTGACCTGTGTCACTGACCTGTGTCACTGTCCTGTATCACTGTCCTGTGTCACTGTCCTCTGTAACTGACCTGTGTCACTGACCTCTGTCACTGTCCTCTGTCACTGACCTCTGTCACTGACCTCTGTCACTGACCACTGTCACTGACCTCTGTAACTGACCTCTGTAACTGACCTCTGTAACTGATCTGTGACACTGACCTTTGTAACTGACCTCTGTAACTGATCTGTGTCACTGTCCTCTGTCACTGACCTGTGTCCTTGACCTGTGTCACTGACCTCTGTCACTGACCTCTGTCACTGACCTCTGTCACTGACCTCTGTCACTGACCTGTGTCACTGACCTCTGTCACTGTCCTGTGTCACTGTCCTGTGTCACTGTCCTGTGTTGCTGACCTCTGTCACTGACCTCTGTCACTGACCTCTGTCACTGACCTCTGTAACTGACCTCTGTCACTGACCTCTGTCACTGACCTCTTTCACTGACCTCTTTCACTGACCTCCGTCACTGTCCTGTGGCACTGACCTCTGTAACTGTCCTGTGTCACTGTCCTGAGTCACTGACCTCTGTCACTTCACACTGTCACTCTCCTCTGTCACTGTCCTGTGTCACTGACCTCTTGTCACTTTCCTCTGTCACTGTCCTCTGTCACTGACCTCTGTAACTGACCTCTGTCACTCTCCTCTGTCACTGTCCTGTGTCACTGACCTCTGTCACTTTCCTCTGTCACTGTCCTCTGTCACTGACCTCTGTCACTGTCCTCTGTCACTGACCTCTGTAACTGACCTCTGTCACTCTCCTCTGTCACTGTCCTGTGTCACTGACCTGTGTCACTGTCCTGTGTCACTGACCTGTGTCACTGAACTCTGTAACTGACCTCTGTCACTGACCTCTATCACTGACCTGAGTCACTTCACACTGTCACTGTCCTCTGTCACTGTTCTGTATCACTAACCTGTGTCATTGACCGGTGTCACTGTCCTCTGTAACTGAACCGTGTCACTGACCTGTGTCACTGACCTCTGTCCCTGTCCTCTGTCCCTGTCCTCTGTCACTGACCATTGTCACTGACCTCTGTAACTGACCGGTGTCACTGTCCTGTGTCACTGACCTGTGTCACTGACCTCTGTCACTGACCGGTGTCACTGACCTGTGTCACTGACCTCTGTCCCTGTCCTCTGTCCCTGTCCTCTGTCACTGACCATTGTCACTGACCTCTGTAACTGACCGGTGTCACTGTCCTGTGTCACTGACCTGTGTCACTGACCTCTGTCACTGACCGGTGTCACTGACCTGTGTCACTGACCTGAGTCACTGACCGGTGTCACTGACGGGTGTCACTGTCCTGTATCACTGTCCTCCGCAACTGACCGGTGTCACTGACCGGTGTCACTGACCGGTGTCACTGTCCTGTATCACTGTCCTCTGCAACTGACCGGTGTCACTGACCGGTGTCACTGACCTGTGTCACTGTCCTGTGTCACTGACGGGTGTCACTGTCCTGTGTCACTAACCTGTGTCACTGACCTCTGTCCCTGTCCTCTGTCACTGACCATTGTCACTGACCTCTGTCACTGACCGGTGTCACTGACCTGTGTCACTGACCTGTGTCACTGACCGGTGTCACTGTCCTGTGTCACTGACCTCTGTCCCTGTCCTCTGTCCCTGTCCTCTGTCCCTGTCCTCTGTCACTGACCATTGTCACTGACCTCTGTCAATGACCGGTGTCACTGACCTGTGTCACTGTCCTCTGTCACTGACCTCTGTCACTGACCACTGTCACTGACCACTGTCACTGACCTCTGTAACTGAACTCTGTAACTGACCTCTGTAACTGATCTGTGTCACTGTCCTCTGTCACTGACCTGTGTCCCTGACCTGTGTCACTGACCTCTGTCACTGACCTCTGTCACTGACCTGTGTCACTGACCGGTGTCACTGACCTCTGTCACTGACCTGTGTCACTGACCTGTGTCACTGACCTGTGTCCCTGACCTGTGTCACTGTCTTCTGCAACTGACCTCTGTCACTGACCTCTGTCACTGACCTGTGTAATTGACCTGTGTCACTGACCTGTGTCACTGACCTGTGTCACTGACCGCTGTCCCTGTCCTGTGTCACTGACCTGTGTCACTGACCTGTGTCACTGTCCTGTATCACTGTCCTGTGTCACTGTCCTCTGTAACTGACCTGTGTCACTGACCTCTGTCACTGTCCTCTGTCACTGACCTCTGTCACTGACCTCTGTCACTGACCACTGTCACTGACCTCTGTAACTGACCTCTGTAACTGACCTCTGTAACTGATCTGTGACACTGACCTCTGTAACTGACCTCTGTAACTGATCTGTGTCACTGTCCTCTGTCACTGACCTGTGTCCTTGACCTGTGTCACTGACCTGTGTCACTGACCGGTGTCACTGTCCTGTGTCACTGACCTCTGTCCCTGTCCTCTGTCCCTGTCCTCTGTCCCTGTCCTCTGTCACTGACCATTGTCACTGACCTCTGTCAATGACCGGTGTCACTGACCTGTGTCACTGTCCTCTGTCACTGACCTCTGTCACTGACCACTGTCACTGACCACTGTCACTGACCTCTGTAACTGAACTCTGTAACTGACCTCTGTAACTGATCTGTGTCACTGTCCTCTGTCACTGACCTGTGTCCCTGACCTGTGTCACTGACCTCTGTCACTGACCTCTGTCACTGACCTGTGTCACTGACCGGTGTCACTGACCTCTGTCACTGACCTGTGTCACTGACCTGTGTCACTGACCTGTGTCCCTGACCTGTGTCACTGTCTTCTGCAACTGACCTCTGTCACTGACCTCTGTCACTGACCTGTGTAATTGACCTGTGTCACTGACCTGTGTCACTGACCTGTGTCACTGACCGCTGTCCCTGTCCTGTGTAACTGACCTGTGTCACTGACCTGTGTCACTGACCTGTGTCACTGTCCTGTATCACTGTCCTGTGTCACTGTCCTCTGTAACTGACCTGTGTCACTGACCTCTGTCACTGTCCTCTGTCACTGACCTCTGTCACTGACCTCTGTCACTGACCACTGTCACTGACCTCTGTAACTGACCTCTGTAACTGACCTCTGTAACTGATCTGTGACACTGACCTCTGTAACTGACCTCTGTAACTGATCTGTGTCACTGTCCTCTGTCACTGACCTGTGTCCTTGACCTGTGTCACTGACCGGTGTCACTGACCTCTGTCACTGACCTCTGTCACTGACCTCTGTCACTGACCTGTGTCACTGACCTCTGTCACTGTCCTGTGTCACTGTCCTCTGTCACTGTCCTGTGTTGCTGACCTCTGTCACTGACCTCTGTCACTGACCTCTGTCACTGACCTCTGTCACTGACCTCTGTAACTGACCTCTGTCACTGACCTCTGTCACTGACCTCTGTCACTGACCTCTTTCACTGACCTCCGTCACTGTCCTGTGGCACTGACCTCTGTAACTGTCCTGTGTCACTGTCCTGAGTCACTGACCTCTGTCACTTTCCTCTGTCACTGTCCTGTGTCACTGACCTCTTGTCACTTTCCTCTGTCACTGTCCTCTGTCACTGACCTCTGTAACTGACCTCTGTCACTCTCCTCTGTCACTGTCCTGTGTCACTGACCTCTGTCACTTTCCTCTGTCACTGTCCTCTGTCACTGACCTCTGTCACTGTCCTCTGTCACTGACCTCTGTAACTGACCTCTGTCACTCTCCTCTGTCACTGTCCTGTGTCACTGACCTGTGTCACTGTCCTGTGTCACTGACCTGTGTCACTGAACTCTGTAACTGACCTCTGTCACTGACCTCTATCACTGACCTGAGTCACTTCACACTGTCACTGTCCTCTGTCACTGTTCTGTATCACTAACCTGTGTCATTGACCGGTGTCACTGTCCTCTGTAACTGAACCGTGTCACTGACCTGTGTCACTGACCTCTGTCCCTGTCCTCTGTCCCTGTCCTCTGTCACTGACCATTGTCACTGACCTCTGTAACTGACCGGTGTCACTGTCCTGTGTCACTGACCTGTGTCACTGACCTCTGTCACTGACCGGTGTCACTGACCTGTGTCACTGACCTGAGTCACTGACCGGTGTCACTGACGGGTGTCACTGTCCTGTATCACTGTCCTCCGCAACTGACCGGTGTCACTGACCGGTGTCACTGACCGGTGTCACTGTCCTGTATCACTGTCCTCTGCAACTGACCGGTGTCACTGACCGGTGTCACTGACCGGTGTCACTGTCCTGTATCACTGTCCTCTGCAACTGACCGGTGTCACTGACCGGTGTCACTGACCTGTGTCACTGTCCTGTGTCACTGACGGGTGTCACTGTCCTGTGTCACTAACCTGTGTCACTGACCTCTGTCCCTGTCCTCTGTCCCTGTCCTCTATCACTGACCATTGTCACTGACCTCTGTCAATGACCGGTGTCACTGACCTGTGTCACTGTCCTCTGTCACTGACCTCTGTCACTGACCACTGTCACTGACCACTGTCACTGACCTCTGTAACTGAACTCTGTAACTGACCTCTGTAACTGATCTGTGTCACTGTCCTCTGTCACTGACCTGTGTCCCTGACCTGTGTCACTGACCTCTGTCACTGACCTCTGTCACTGACCTCTGTCACTGACCTGTGTCACTGACCGGTGTCACTGACCTCTGTCACTGACCTGTGTCACTGACCTGTGTCCCTGACCTGTGTCACTGTCTTCTGCAACTGACCTCTGTCACTGACCTCTGTCACTGACCTGTGTCACTGTCCTCTGTCACTGACCTGTGTCCCTGACCTGTGTCACTGTCCTGTGGCACTGACCTCTGCAACTGACCTCTGTCACTGACCTGTGTCACTGACCTGTGTCACTGTCCTCTGTCACTGTCCTGTGTTGCTGACCTCTGTCCCTGTCCTCTGTAACTGACCTGTGCACCGACCTCTGTCACTGACCTCTGTCACTGACCTCTGTCACTGACCTCTGTCACTGACCTCTGTCACTCTCCTCTGTCACTGACCTCTGTCACTGACCTCTGTCACTGACCTCTGTCACTCTCCTGTGTCACTAACCTTTGTCACTGACCTGTGTCACTGACCTCTTTCACTGACCTCTGTCACTGACCTCTGTCACAGTCCTCTGTCAGTGATCTGTGTCACTCTCCTCTGTCACAGTCCTCTAACTGACCTGTGTTACTGTCCTGTGTCACTGACCGGTGTCACTGACCGGTGTCACTGACCTGTGTCACTGACCTGTGTTACTGACCTCTGTCACTGACCTCTGTCACTGACCGGTGTCACTGTCCGGTGTCACTGACCGGTGTCACTGTCCGGTGTCACTGACCGGTGTCACTGACCGGTGTCACTGTCCTGTGTCACTGACCGGTGTCACTGTCCTGTGTCACTGACCTCTGTCCCTGTCCTCTGTCACTGACCATTGTCACTGACCTCTGTCACTGACCGGTGTCACTGTCCTGTGTCACTGACCTGTATCACTGACCTGTGTCACTGACCGGTGTCACTGTCCTGTGTCACTGACCGGTGTCACTGTCCTGTGTCACTGACCTGTGTCACTGACCGGTGTCACTGACGGGTGTCACTGTCCTGTATCACTGTCCTCTGCAACTGACCAGTGTCACTGACCGGTGTCACTGACCGGTGTCACTGACCTGTGTCACTGTCCTGTGTCACTGACCTGTGTCACTGACCTGAGTCACTGACCGGTGTCACTGACGGGTGTCACTGTCCTGTATCACTGTCCTCTGCAACTGACCGGTGTCACTGACCGGTGTCACTGACCTGTGTCACTGTCCTGTGTCACTGTCCTGTGTCACTGACCTCTGTCACTGACGGGTGTCACTGTCCTGTATCACTAACCTGTGTCACTGACCGGTGTCACTGACCGGTGTCACTGACCTCTGACCCTGTCCTCTGTCACTGACCATTCTCACTGACCTCTGTCACTGACCGGTGTCACTGTCCTGTGTCACTGACCTGTGTCACTGACCTCTGTCACTGACCGGTGTCACTGACGGGTGTCACTGTCCTGTATCACTGTCCTCTGCAACTGACCGGTGTCACTGACCGGTGTCACTGACCTGTGTCACTGTCCTGTGTCACTGTCCTGTGTCACTGACCTCTGTCACTGACGGGTGTCACTGTCCTGTATCACTAACCTGTGTCACTGACCGGTGTCACTGACCGGTGTCACTGACCTCTGACCCTGTCCTCTGTCACTGACCATTGTCACTGACCTCTGTCACTGACGGGTGTCACTGACCTGTATCACTAACCTGTGTCACTGACCGGTGTCACTGACCGGTGTCACTGACCTCTGACCCTGTCCTCTGTCACTGACCATTGTCACTGACCTCTGTCACTGACCGGTGTCACTGACGGGTGTCACTGTCCTTTATCACTGTCCTCTGCAACTGACCGGTGTCACTGACCGGTGTCACTGACCGGTGTCACTGTCCTGTATCACTGTCCTCTGCAACTGACCGGTGTCACTGACCGGTGTCACTGACCGGTGTCACTGTCCTGTATCACTGTCCTCTGCAACTGACCGGTGTCACTGACCGGTGTCACTGACCTGTGTCACTGTCCTGTGTCACTGACCTGTGTCACTGACGGGTGTCACTGTCCTGTGTCACTGACCTCTGTCACTGACGGGTGTCACTAACCTGTGTCACTGACCGGTGTCACTGACCGGTGTCACTGTCCTGTATCACTGTCCTCTGCAACTGACCGGTGTCACTGACCTGTGTCACTGTCCTGTGTCACTGTCCTGTGTCACTGACCTCTGTCACTGACCGGTGTCACTGACCTCTGCAACTGTCCTGTGTCACTGACCTGTGTCACTGTCCTCTGTCACTGACCTCTGTAATTGACCTCTGTCACTGACCTGTGTCACTAACCTGTGTCACTGACCGGTGTCACTGTCCTGTGTCACTGACCTCTGTCACTGACCTGTGTCACTGTCCTCTGTGACTGACCTGTGTCACTGACCTCTGTCACTGTCCTCTGTCACTGACCTGTGTCACTGTCCTCTGTCAGTGACCTGTGTCACTGACCTCTGTAACTGACCTCTGTCACTGTCCTCTGTCAGTGACCTCTGTCACTGACCTCTTAACTGACCTGTGTCACTGACCTCTGTAACTGACCTCTGTCACTGACCTCTGTCACTGACCTCTGTCACTGACCTCTGTCATTGACCTCTGTCACTCTCCTGTGTCACGAACCTTTGTCACTGACCTGCGTCGCTGACCAGTATCACTGTCCTGTGAAACTGACCTGTGTCACTGTCGTGAGTCACTGATCTCTGTCACTTCACACTGTCACTCTCCTCTGTCACTGTCCTGTGTCACTCACATGTGTCACTGTCCTCAGTCACTGACCTCAGTCACTGACCTCAGTCACTTTCCTCTGTCACTTTCCTCTGTCACTTTCCTCTGTAACTGACCTCTGTAACTGACCTCTGTAACTGACCTGTGTCACTGACCTGTGTCACTGACCTGTGTCACTGTCCTCTGTCCCTGTCCTCTGTCCCTGTCCTGTGTCACTGACCTGTGTCACTGACCTGTGTCACTGACCTGTGTCACTGACCTCTGTAACTGACCTGTGTCACTGTCCTCTGTCCCTGTCCTGTGTCACTGACCTGTGTCACTGACCTCTGTAACTGATCTGTGTCACTGTCCTCTGTAACTGTCCTGTGTCACCTTCCTCTGTCACTGTTTTGTGTCTCTGGCCCCAGTCACTGACCTCTGTCACTGCCCTGTGTCACTGACCTCTGTAACTGACCTGTGTGTCTGACCTCTGTCACAGTCCTCTGTCACTGACCTCTGGCACTGACCTGTGACCCTGACATCTGTAACTGACCTGTGTCACTGACCTCTGGCACTGACCTGTGTCATTGTCCTGTGTCACTGACCGCCACCACAGTCAACTGGACCTGACCTCAGTCGCTGACCTGTGTCACTGACCTCTGTCTGTGACCTCTGTAACTGACCTGTGTCACCGACCTCTGTCTGTGACCTCAGTCGCTGACCTGTGGAACTGACCTCTGTCTGTGACCTCTGTAACTGACCTCTGTAACTGACCTGTGTCACTGACCTCTGTCTGTGACCTCAGTCGCTGACCTGTGTCACTGACCTCTGTCTGTGACCTCTGTAACTGACCTGTGTCACTGACCTCTGTCTGTGACCTCTGTAACTGACCTGTGTCACTGACCTCTGTCTGTGACCTCTGTAACTGACCTGTGTCACTGACCTCTGTCTGTGACCTCTGTAACTGACCTGTGTAACTGACCTCTGTCTGTGACCTCTGTAACTGACCTGTGTAACTGACCTCTGTCTGTGACCTCTGTAACTGACTCCTCAGTTTCTCTACCGCTCGCTGCCTCCCGTTGTCCCATTCTGCTTCTGTTCACCCATCCGACACAATCCAAATTTGTACAAAGGACGATGGCAGGTCTACGGACACTGCGTCACGTACCGATGTAGAAGGACGTGGGGCAGCGGTCACCACTGAATATGGCGGTGGTCTGCGAGTCAAAGCGAAGCCACAGTCCAAGTGAGAGCACGGCAGTCCCAGCCAGCTGAGAGGGAAAAGAGAGTTACAATTAGTGATGGGGGGTGAGGGTGATGGGGGTGAGAGTGATGGGGAATGAGAGTGATGGAGGTGAGAGCGATGGGGGGTGAGAGTGATAGGGAGTGAGAGTGATCGGTGGTGAGATTGATCGGGGGTGAGAGTAATGGGGAGTTAGAGTAATGGGATGAGAGTGATGGGGAGTGAGAGTGATTGGGGTGAGAATGATCGGGGTGAGAGTGATTGAAGGTGAGAGTAATCAGGGTTGAGAGTAAAGGGGGGTGAGAGTCATGGGGGATAGTAACAGAGAGTGAGTGGAGAATAGAGTGCAAAATGTAAGAGAATGAAGGGCAGAGTGCAAATAGAGAGAGAGTGAAGGAGAGAGTGTAAAAAGAGAGAGAGAGAAGGTTAGAGTGTAAACAGAGAGAGATTCAAGTGCAGAGTGTAAATAGAGAGAGTGAAGGGTAAAGTGTAAACAGAGAGAGAGTGAAGGGTAGAGTGCAAATAGAGGGAGAGTGAAGGGAACAGTGTAAACAGAGAGAGAGTGAAGGACAGAGTGCAAATAGAGGGAGAGTGAAGGGAAGAGTGTAAATAGAGAGAGAGTGAAGGGTACAGTGTAAATAGAGAGAGAGAGTGAAGGGTAAAGTGTAAATAGAGAGAGAGAGAGTGAAGGGAAGAGTGTAAATAGAGAGAGAAGGAAGGGTAGAGTGTAAATCGAGAGAGAGAGTGAAGGGTAAAGTGTAAATAGAGAGAGAGTGAAGGATAGAGTGCAAATAGAGGGAGAGTGAAGGGCATAGTGCAAATAGAGAGAGAGTGAAGGGTAGTGTGTAAATAGAGAGAGAGAGTGAAGGGTAAAGTGTAAATAGAGAGAGAGAGTGAAGGGTAAAGTGTAAACAGAGAGAGAGTGAAGGGTAGTGTGTAACTAGAGAGAGAGAGAGTGAAGGGTAGAGTGTAAATAGAGAGAGAGTGAAGGGTAGAGTGTAAATAGAGAGAGAGAGTGAAGGGAAGAGTGTAAATAGAGAGAGAGAGAGTGAAGGGTAAAGTGTAAATAGAGAGAGAGTGAAGGGTAGTGTGTAAATAGAGAGAGAGAGTGAAGGGAAGAGTGTAAACAGTGAGAGAGAGTGAAGGGTAGAGTGTAAATAGAGAGAGAGAGAAGGGTAGAGTGTAAATAGAGAGAGAGTGAAGGGTAGTGTGTAAATAGAGAGAGAGAGTGAAGGATAGAGTGTAAATAGAGAGAGAGAGTGAAGGGAAGAGTGTAAATAGAGAGAGAGAGTGAAGGGTAGAGTGTAAATAGAGAGAGAGTGAAGGGTAGTGTGTAAATAGAGAGAGAGAGTGAAGGGAAGAGTGTAAACAGTGAGAGAGAGTGAAGGGTAGAGTGTAAATAGAGAGAGAGAGTGAAGGGAAGAGTGTAAATAGAGAGAGAGAGTGAAGGGTAGAGTGTAAATAGAGAGAGAGAGAGAAGGGTAGAGTGTAAATAGAGAGAGAGAGTGAAGGGTAGAGTGTAAATAGAGAGAGAGAGTGAAGGGTGGTGTGTAAATAGAGAGAGAGTGAAGGTAATGTGTAAATAGAGAGAGAGTGAAGGGTAGTGTGTAAATAGAGAGAGAGTGAAGGGGAGAGTGTAAATAGAGAGAGAGAGTGAAGGGTAAAGTGTAAATAGAGAGAGAGAGTGAAGGGTAGAGTGTAAATAGAGAGAGAGAGTGAAGGGTGGTGTGTGAATAGAGAGAGAGTGAAGGGTAGTGTGTAAATAGAGAGAGAGAGTGAAGGGTAGTGTGTAAATAGAGAGAGAGTGAAGGGTGGAGTGTAAATAGAGAGAGAGAGTGAAGGGTAGTGTGTAAATAGAGAGAGAGTGAAGGGTAGTGTGTAAATAGAGAGAGAGAGTGAAGGGTAGAGTGTAAATAGAGAGAGAGAGAGGGAAGGGTAGAGTGCAAATAGAGAGAGAGAGGGAAGGGTAGAGTGTAAATAGAGAGAGAGAGTGAAGGGTAAACTGTAAATATGGAGAGAGAGGGAAGAGTAGAGTGTAAATAGAGAGAGAGAGTGAAGGGTAGAGTGTAAATAGAGAGAGAGAGGGAAGGGTAGAGTGTAAATAGAGAGAGAGAGTGAAGGGTAGAGTGTAAATAGAGAGAGAGAGAGAACGGTAGAGTGTAAATAGAGAGAGAGTGAAGGGTAGAGTGTAAATAGAGAGAGAGAGGGAAGGGTAGAGTGTAAATAGAGAGAGAGAGTGAAGGGTAGAGTGTAAATAGAGAGAGAGAGAGAAGGGTAGAGTGTAAATAGAGAGAGAGAGTGAAGGGTAAAGTGTAAATAGAGAGAGAGAGGGAAGTGTGGAGTGTAAATAGAGAGAGAGAGTGAAGGGTAAAGTGTAAATAGAGAGAGAGAGGGAAGGGTAGAGTGTAAATAGAGAGAGAGAGGGAAGGGTGGAGTGTAAATAGAGAGAGAGAGTGAAGGGTAAAGTGTAAATAGAGAGAGAGAGGGAAGGGTAGAGTGTAAATAGAGTGAGAGAGTGAAGGGTAGAGTGTAAATAGAGAGAGAGAGTGAAGGGTAAAGTGTAAATATAGAGAGAGAGGGAAGAGTAGAGTGTAAATAGAGAGAGAGAGTGAAGGGTAGAGTGTAAATAGAGAGAGAGAGTGAAGGGTAAAGTGTAAATATAGAGAGAGAGAGGGAAGGGTGGAGTGTAAATAGAGAGAGAGAGTGAAGGTTAAAGTGTAAATATAGAGAGAGAGGGAAGAGTAGAGTGTAAATAGAGAGAGAGAGTGAAGGGTACAGTGCAATTAGAGAGAGAGAGTGAAGGGTAAAGTGTAAATAGAGAGAGAGAGGGAAGGGTAGAGTGTAAATAGAGAGAGAGTGAAGGGTAAAGTGTAAATATATAGAGAGAGGGAAGAGTAGAGTGTAAATAGAGAGAGAGAGTGAAGGGTGGAGTGTAAATAGAGAGAGAGAGGGAAGGGTAGAGTGTAAATAGAAAGAGAGAGTGAAGAGTAGAGTGTAAACAGAGAGAGAGTGAAGGGTAGTGTGTAAATAGAGTGAGAGTGAAGGGTAGTGTGTAAATAGAGAGAGAGTGAAGGGAAGAGTGGAAACAGAGAGAGAGAGTGAAGGGTAGAGTGTAAATAGAGAGAGAGCGAAGGGTAGTGTGTAAATAGAGAGAGAGAGTGAAGGGAAGAGTGTAAATAGAGAGAGAGCGAAGGGTAGTGTGTAAATAGAGAGAGAGGGAAGGGTAGTGTGTAAATAGAGAGAGAGAGTGAAGAGTAGAGTGTAAACAGAGAGAGAGTGAAGGGTAGTGTGTAAATAGAGAGAGAGTGAAGGGAAGAGTGGAAACAGAGAGAGAGAGTGAAGAGTAGAGTGTAAACAGAGAGAGAGTGAAGGGTAGTGTGTAAATAGAGTGAGAGTGAAGGGTAGTGTGTAAATAGAGAGAGAGTGAAGGGAAGAGTGGAAACAGAGAGAGAGAGTGAAGGGTAGAGTGTAAATAGAGAGAGAGCGAAGGGTAGTGTGTAAATAGAGAGAGAGAGTGAAGGGAAGAGTGTAAATAGAGAGAGAGCGAAGGGTAGTGTGTAAATAGAGAGAGAGGGAAGGGTAGAGTGTAAATAGAGAGAGAGAGTGAAGGGTAGAGTGTAAACAGAGAGAGATTCAAGTGCAGATTATAAATAGATAGAGTGAAGGGTAAAGTGAAAATAGAGAGAGAGTGAAGGGTACAGTGTAAATCGAGAGAGAGTGAAGGGCAGAGTGTAAATAGAGAGAGAGAGTGAAGGGTAGTGTGTAAATAGAGAGAGAGAGTGAAGGGAAGAGTGTAAATAGAGAGAGAGAGTGAAGGGTAGAGTGTAAATAGAGAGAGAGAGTGAAGGGAAGAGTGTAAATGGGTGACCACCAGGAAGAGTAAGAGATGCAGGCAGGTAGTGCAGGGGTCCCCTGTGGCCATCCCCCTCTCAAACAGATATGCCACTTTGGATGCTGTTGGGGGGGATGACTTATCAGGGGAAGGCAGCAGCAGCCAACTTCCTGGCACCACGGGTAGCTCTGCTGCACAGGCTGGGAGGAAAAAGAGTGGCAGAGCTATAGTGATAGGGGACTCAATTGTAAGGGGAATAGACAGGCGTTTCTGCGGCCGCAACCGAGACTCCAGGATGGTGTGTTGCCTCCCTGGTGCAAGGATCAAGGATGTCTCGGAGCGGCTACAGAACATTTTGGAGGGGGAGGGCGAACAGCCAGCTGTCGTGGTGCACATAGGCACCAACGATATAGGTAAAAAAGGGGATGAGGTCCTAAAAGCAGAATATAGGGAGTTAGGAGGTAAATTAAAAAATAGGACCTCAAAGGTAGTAATCTCAGGATTGCTGCCAGTGCCACGTGCTAGTCAGAGTAGAAATAGGAGGATATTTCAAATGAATACGTGGCTAGAGGAATGGTGCAAGGGGGAGGGATTCAAATTCCTGGGACACTGGAAACGGTTCTGGGGGAGGTGGGACCAGTACAAACCGGACGGTCTGCACCTGGGCAGGGCCGGGACCGCTGTCCTAGGAGGAGTGTTTGCTAGTGCTGTTGGGGAGGGTTTAAACTAAAGTGGCAGGGGGTTGGGAACCTG
The DNA here is from genome assembly GCF_035084215.1 of Heptranchias perlo. Lineage (NCBI taxonomy): Eukaryota > Metazoa > Chordata > Chondrichthyes > Hexanchiformes > Hexanchidae > Heptranchias > Heptranchias perlo. Next base: position 15,361 of record NW_027139984.1, on the reverse strand, counting down.
AGCAGGGAGAGAGAGGAAAGCGTAACAGGAAGGGACAGAAGGTATGGAGTAATAGGTAAAGTGTTAAAAAAGGAAAAAGCAGGAACTAAGCGTCACAAAACAGATTTGAAAGTTCTTTATCTGAATGCACGTAGCATTCGTAATAAAATGGACGAGTTAACGGCACAAATAACTACGTATGGGTATGATCTTGTGGCCATTACAGAAACATGGCTGCAGGGTGACAACGACTGGGAATTAAATATGCCAGGGTATTTAACAATCAGGAAGGACAGGCAGGAAGGAAGGGGAGGTGGGGTGGCTATGTTAATAAAGGAAGGAATCACTGTAATACAGAGAAATGATATTGGGACAAAGCATCAAGATAATGAAACAGTTTGGGTGGAGATAAGGAATAATAAGGGAAAAAAAACATTAGTGGGCGTAGTATATAGGCCTCCTAATAGTTGCAACTCTGCTGGAAGAAGTATTAATCAGGAGATAGTCGGGGCATGTAATAAGGGAACAGCCATAATTATGGGGGATTTTAATTATCATATTAACTGGACAAATCAAATTGGGCAGAGCAGCCTTGAGGACGAGTTCATTGAGTGCATCAGGGATGGATTTCTTGAGCAGTATGTAACTGATCCTACAAGGGGGCAGGCAACCTTGGACCTGGTCCTGTGTAATGAGTCAGGATTAATTAATAATGTCCTAGTTAAGGATCCCCTTGGAACGAGCGACCACAACATGGTTGAATTCCATATCCAATTAGAGGGTGAGAAGGTTGATTCTCAAACAAGCGTACTGAGCTTGAATAAAGGAGACTATGATGGTATGAGAGCGGAATTGATTAAAGTGGACTGGGAAAATAGATTAAAGGGTAAGACGGTACATGAGCAGTGGTGTTCATTTAGGGAGTTATTTTACAACTTTCAAAATAAATATATTCCACTGAGGAAAAAAGGGTGTAAAAGAAATGACAGCCACCCGTGGCAAAGTAAAGAAATCAAGGATAGTATCCGACTAAAAACAAGGACATATAAGGTAGCCAAACTTAGTGGGAGGATAGAAGATTGGGAATTCTTCAAAAGACAGCAAAAAGTAACTAAAGGATTGATTAAGAAAGGGAAGTTAGATTATGAAAAGAAATTAGCAAAAAATATAAAAACAGATAGCAAGAGTTTCTATAGTTATATAAAAAGAAAAAGGGTGGCTAAGGCAAACATAGGTCCCTTAGAGGATGAGACCGGGAAATTAATGGTGGGAAACATGGAGATGGCAAAAATGCTGAACAAATATTTTGTTTCAGTCTTTACAGTAGAGGACACTAAGAATATCCCAACACTGGACAAACAGGGGACTCTCGGGGGGGAGGAGCTAAATACGATTAAAATCACTCAAGAGATGGTACTCAGTAAAATAATGGGACTCAAGGCGGATAAATCCCCTGGACCTGATGGCTTCCATCCTAGGGTCTTGAGGGAAGTGGCAGTAGGGATTGTGGATGCTTTGGTGATAGTTTTCCAAAATTCCCTGGACTCAGGAGAGGTCCCGGCAGATTGGAAAACTGCTAATGTAACACCGTTATTTAAAAAGGGTAGTACGCAGAAGGCTGGAAATTATAGGCCAGTTAGCTTAACATCTGTGGTGGGTAAAATTTTGGAGTCTATTATTAAGGAGACAGTAACGGAACATTTAGATAAGCATAATTTAATAGGACAAAGTCAGCATGGCTTTATGAAGGGGAAGTCATGTCTGACAAATTTGCTTGAGTTCTTCGAGGATATAACGTATAGGGTGGATAAAGGGGAACCAGTGGACGTAGTGTATTTAGACTTCCAGAAGGCATTCGACAAGGTGCCACATAAAAGATTATTACTTAAGATAAAAAATCACGGCATTGGGGGTAATATTCTGGCATGGGTGGAGGATTGGTTATCAAACAGGAAGCAGAGAGTTGGGATAAATGGTTCATTTTCGGACTGGCAACCAGTAACCAGTGGTGTTCCACAGGGGTCGGTGCTGGGTCCCCAACTCTTTACAATCTATATTAACGATTTGGAGGAGGGGACCGAGTGCAACATATCAAAATTTGCAGATGATACAAAGATGGGAGGGAAAGTAGAGAGTGAGGAGGACATAAAAAACCTGCAAGGGGATATAGACAGGCTGGGTGAGTGGGCGGAGATTTGGCAGATGCAATATAATATTGGAAAATGTGAGGTTATGCACTTTGGCAGGAAAAATCAGAGAGCAAGTTATTTTCTTAATGGCGAGAGACTGGAAAGTACTGCAGTACAAAGGGATCTGGGGGTCCTAGTGCAAGAAAATCAAAAAGTTGGTATGCAGGTGCAGCAGGTGATCAAGAAAGCCAACGGAATGTTGGCTTTTATTGCTAGGGGGATAGAATATAAAAACAAGGAGGTATTGCTGCAGTTATATAAGGTATTGGTGAGACCGCACCTGGAATACTGCATACAGTTTTGGTCTCCATACTTAAGAAAAGACATACTTGCTCTCGAGGCAGTACAAAGAAGGTTCACTCGGTTAATCCCGAGGATGAGGGGGCGGACATATGAGGAGAGGTTGAGTAGATTGGGACTCTACTCATTGGAGTTCAGAAGAATGAGAGGCGATCTTATTGAAACATATAAGATTGTGAAGGGTCTTGATCGGGTGGATGCAGTAAGGATGTTCCCAAAGATGGGTGAAACTAGAACTAGGGGGCATAATCTTAGAATAAGGGGCTGCTCTTTCAAAACTGAGATGAGGAGAAACTTCTTCACTCAGAGGGTGGTAGGTCTGTGGAATTTGCTGCCCCAGGAAGCTGTGGAAGCTACATCATTAGATAAATTTAAAACAGAAATAGACAGTTTCCTAGAAGTAAAGGGAATTAGCGGTTATGGGGAGCGGGCAGGAAATTGGACATGAAGCTGAGTTCGGATCGGTCAATGCCCTGTGGGTGGCGGAGAGGGCCCAGGGGCTATGTGGCCGGGACCTGCTCCGACTTCTTGTGTTCTTTCGATTTGTGGTTGGGATCAGATCAGCCATGATCTTATTGAATGGCGGAGCAGGCTCGAGGGGCCGATTGGCCCACTCCTGCTCCAATTTCTTATGTTCTTATGTTCTAAATAGAGAGAGAGAGTGAAGGGTAGAGTGTAAATAGAGAGAGAGAGAGAAGGGTAGAGTGTAAATAGAGAGAGAGTGAAGGGTCGTGTGTAAATAGAGAGAGAGAGTGAAGGGAAGAGTGTAAATAGAGAGAGAGAGTGAAGGGAAGAGTGTAAATGGAGAGAGAGAGTGAAGGGAAGAGTGTAAATAGAGAGAGAGAGTGAAGGGAAGAGTGGAAAGAGAGAGAGAGTGAAGGGAAGAGTGTAAATGGAGAGAGAGAGTGAAGGGAAGAGTGTAAATAGAGAGAGAGAGTGAAGGGTAGTGTGTAAATAGAGAGAGTGAAGGGAAGAGTGTGAATAGACAGAGAGAGTGAAGGGAAGAGTGTAAATAGAGAGAGAGAGTGAAGGGAAGAGTGTAAACAGAGAGAGAGAGTGAAGGGTAGTGTGTCAATAGAGAGAGTGAAGGGAAGAGTGTAAATAGAGAGAGAGTGAAGGGTCGAGTGTAAATAGAGAGAGAGAGTGAAGGGGAGAGTGTAAATAGAGAGAGAGAGTGAAGGGGAGAGTGTAAATAGAGAGAGAGAGTGAAGGGTGGTGTGTAAATAGAGAGAGAGTGAAGGGTAGTGTGTAAATAGAGAGAGAGAGTGAAGGGTCGTGTGTAAATAGAGAGAGAGTGAAGGGGAGAGTGTAAATAGAGAGAGAGAGTGAAGGGTAAAGTGTAAATAGAGAGAGAGAGTGAAGGGTAGAGTGTAAATAGAGAGAGAGAGTGAAGGGTAAAGTGTAAATAGAGAGAGAGAGTGAAGGGTGGTGTGTGAATAGAGAGAGAATGAAGGGTAGTGTGTAAATAGAGAGAGAGAGTGAAGGGTAGTGTGTAAATAGAGAGAGAGTGAAGGGTGGAGTGTAAATAGAGAGAGAGAGTGAAGGGTAGTGTGTAAATAGCGAAAGAGTGAAGGGTGGAGTGTAAATAGAGAGAGAGAGTGAAGGGTAGTGTGTAAATCGAGAGAGAGAGTGAAGGGTAGAGTGCAAATAGAGAGAGAGAGTGAAGGGTAGAGTGTAAATAGAGAGAGAGAGTGAAGGGTAGAGTGTAAATAGAGAGAGAGAGAGAGAGGAAAGGGTAGAGTGTAAATAGAGAGAGAGAGTGAAGGGGAGAGTGTAAACAGAGAGAGAGAGGGAAGGGTAAAGTGTAAATAGAGAGAGAGAGGGAAGGGTGGAGTGTAAATAGAGAGAGAGAGTGAAGGGTAAAGTGTAAATAGAGAGAGAAAGGGAAGGGTAGAGTGTAAATAGAGAGAGAGAGTGAAAGGTAGAGTGTAAATAGAGAGAGAGAGTGAAGGGTAAAGTGTAAATATAGAGAGAGAGGGAAGAGTAGAGTGTAAATAGAGAGAGAGAGTGAAGGGTGGAGTGTAAAGAGAGAGAGCAGGGAAGGGTAGAGTGTAAATAGAGAGAGAGAGTGAAGAGTAGAGTGTAAATAGAGAGAGAGAGAGTGAAGGGTATCGTGCAAATAGAGAGAGAGAGTGAAGGGTGGAGTGTAAATAGAGAGAGAGAGTGAAGGGTAGAGTGTAAATAGAGAGAGAGAGTGAAGGGTGGTGTGTAAATAGAGAGAGAGTGAAGGGTAGTGTGTAAATAGAGAGAGAGTGAAGGGTAGTGTGTAAATAGAGAGAGAGTGAAGGGGAGAGTGTAAATAGAGAGAGAGAGTGAAGGTTAAAGTATAAATAGAGAGAGAGTGAAGGGTAGAGTGTAAATAGAGAGAGAGAGTGAAGGGTGGTGTGTGAATAGAGAGAGAGTGAAGGGTAGTGTGTAAATAGAGAGAGAGTGAAGGGTGGAGTGCAAATAGATAGAGAGAGTGAAGGGTAGTGTGTAAATAGAGAGAGAGTGAAGGGTGGAGTGCAAATAGAGAGAGAGAGTGAAGGGTAGTGTGTAAATAGAGAGAGAGTGAAGGGTGGAGTGTAAATAGAGAGAGAGAGTGAAGGGTAGTGTGTAAATAGAGAGAAAGTGAAGGGTAGTGTGTAAATAGAGAGAGAGAGTGAAGGGTAGAGTGTAAATGGAGAGAGAGAGTGAAGGGTATAGTGTAAATAGAGAGAGAGAGAGAGGGAAGGGTAGAGTGTAAATAGAGAGAGAGAGTGAAGGGTAAAGTGTAAATCGAGAGAGAGAGGGAAGGGTAAAGTGTAAATAGAGAGAGAGAGGGAAGGGTAGAGTGTAAATAGAGAGAGAGAGTGAAGGGTAGAGTGTAAATAGAGAGAGAGAGTGAAGCGTAGAGTGTAAATAGAGAGAGAGAGTGAAGGGTGGAGTGTAAATAGAGAGAGAGAGGGAAGGGTAGAGTGTAAATAGAGAGAGAGAGGGAAGGGTAGAGTGTAAATAGAGAGAGAGAGTGAAGGGTAAAGAGTAAATATAGAGAGAGAGTGAAGGGTTAAGAGTAAATATAGAGAGAGAGTGAAGGGTAAAGAGTAAATATAGAGAGAGAGGGAAGGGTAGAGTGTAAATAGAGAGAGAGAGTGAAGGGTAGAGTGTAAATAGAGAGAGAGAGTGAAGGGGAAAGAGTAAACAAAGAGAGAGAGGGAAGAGTAGAGTGTAAATAGAGAGAGAGAGTGAAGGGTGGAGTGTAAATAGAGAGAGAGTGAAGGGTGGAGTGTAAATAGAGAGAGAGAGTGAAGGGCAGTGTGTAAATAGAGAGAGAGTGGAGGGTAGTGTGTAAATAGAGAGAGAGAGTGATGGGTAGAGTGTAAATGGAGAGAGAGAGTGAAGGGTATTGTGTAAATAGAGAGAGAGAGAGAGGGAAGGGTAGAGTGTAAATAGAGAGAGAGAGTGAAGGGGAAAGTGTAAATAGAGAGAGAGAGTGAAGGGTAAAGAGTAAATATAGAGAGAGAGTGAAGGGTAAAGAGTAAATATAGAGAGAGAGTGAAGGGTAAAGTGTAAATAGAGAGAGAGAGGGAAGGGTAGAGTGTAAATAGAGAGAGAGAGTGAAGGGTAGAGTGTAAATAGAGAGAGAGAGTGAAGGGTAAAGAGTAAATATATAGAGAGAGGGAAGGGTAGAGTGTAAATAGAGAGAGAGAGTGAAGGGGAGAGTTTAAATAGAGAGAGAGAGTGAAGGGTAAACAGTAAATATAGAGAGAGAGGGAAGAGTAGAGTGTAAATACAGAGAGAGAGTGAAGGGTGGAGTGTAAATTGAGAGAGAGTGAAGGGTAGTGTGTAAATAGAGAGAGAGTGAAGGGTAGTGTGCAAATAGAGAGAGAGAGTGATGGGTAGAGTGTAAATGGAGAGAGAGAGTGAAGGGTATTGTGTAAATAGAGAGAGAGAGAGAGCGAAGGGTAGAGTGTAAATAGAGAGAGAGAGTGAAGGGGAAAGTGTAAATAGAGAGAGAGAGTGAAGGGTAAAGAGTAAATGTAGAGAGAGAGTGAAGGGTAAAGAGTAAATATAGAGAGAGAGTGAAGGGTAAAGTGTAAATAGAGAGAGAGAGGGAAGGGTAGAGTGTAAATAGAGAGAGAGAGTGAAGAGTAAAGTGTAAATAGAGAGAGAGAGTGAAGGGCAGAGAGTAAATAGAGAGAGAGAGTGAAGGGTAAAGTGTAAATATGGAGAGAGAGGGAAGAGTAGAGTGTAAATAGAGAGAGAGAGTGAAGAGTGGAGTGTAAATAGAGAGAGAGAGTGAAGGGTAAAGTGTAAATAGAGAGAGAGAGGGAAGAGTAGAGTGTAAATAGAGAGAGAGTGAAGGGTACAGTGCAATTAGAGAGAGAGAGTGAAGGGTAAAGTGTAAATAGAGAGAGAGAGGGAAGGGTAGAGTGTAAATAGAGAGAGAGAGGGAAGGGTAGAGTGTAAATAGAGAGAGAGAGTGAAGGGTAAAGTGTAAATATAGAGAGAGAGGGAAGAGTAGAGTGTAAATAGAGAGAGAGAGTGAAGGGTGGAGTGTGAATAGAGAGAGAGAGGGAAGGGTAGAGTGTAAATAGAGAGAGAGAGTGAAGAGTAGAGTGTAAATAGAGAGAGAGAGTGAAGGGTATCGTGCAAATAGAGAGAGAGAGTGAAGGGTGGAGTGTAAATAGAGAGAGAGTGAAGAGTAGAGTGTAAATAGAGAGAGAGAGTGAAGGGTATCGTGCAAATAGAGAGAGAGAGTGAAAGGAAGAGTGTAAATAGAGAGAGAGCGAAGGGTAGTGTGCAAATAGAGAGAGAGAGAGAGGGAAGGGTAAAGTGTAAATAGAGAGAGAGAGTGAAGGGGAGAGTGTAAATAGAGAGAGAGAGTGAAGAGTAGAGTGTAAATAGAGAGAGAGAGTGAAGGGTATCGTGCAAATAGAGAGAGAGAGTGAAGGGTGGAGTGGAAATAGAGAGAGAGAGTGAAGGGTAGTGTGTAAATAGAGAGAGAGTGAAGGGTGGAGTGTAAATAGAGTGAGAGAGTGAAGGGTAAAGTGTAAATAGAGAGAGAGAGGGAAGGGTGGAGTGTAAATGGAGAGAGAGAGTGAAGGGGAGAGTGTAAATAGTGAGAGAGTGAAGGGTAGTGTGTAAATAGAGAGAGAGAGAGAAGGGTAGCGTGTAAATAGAGAGAGAGTGTGAAGGGTAAAGTGTAAATAGAGAGAGAGAGAGAGGGAAGGGTGGAGTGTAAATGGAGAGAGAGAGTGAAGGGGAGAGTGTAAATAGTGAGAGAGTGAAGGGTAGTGTGTAAATAGAGAGAGAGAGTGAAGGGTAAAGTGTAAATAGAGAGAGAGAGAGAGGGAAGGGTGGAGTGTAAATGGAGAGAGAGAGTGAAGGGGAGAGTGTAAAAAGTGAGAGAGTGAAGGGTAGTGTGTAAATAGAGAGAGAGAGTGAAGGGTAGTGTGTAAATAGAGAGAGAGAGTGAAGGGGAGAGTGTAAATAGAGAGAGAGAGTGAAGGAGAGAGTGTAAATAGAGAGAGAGAGTGAAGGGTAGAGTGTAAATAGAGAGAGAGAGTGAAGGGTAGAGTGCAAATAGAGAGAGAGAGTGAATTGTAGAGTGTAAATAGAGAGAAAGAGTGAAGGGTGGAGTGTAAATAGAGAGAGAGAGTGAAGGGTGGTGTGTAAATAGAGAGAGAGAGTGAAGGGTAGAGTGCAAATAGAGAGAGAGAGTGAAGGGTAGAGTGTAAATAGAGAGAGAGAGAGGGAAGGGTGGAGTGTAAATGGAGAGAGAGAGTGAAGGGGAGAGTGTAAATAGAGAGAGAGAGGGAAGGGGAGAGTGTAAATAGAGAGAGAGAGAGAGGGGTACAGTGTAAATAGAGAGAGAGAGTGAAGGGTAGAGTGTAAATAGAGAGAGAGAGGGAAGGGGAGAGTGTAAATAGAGAGAGAGAGGGAAGGGGAGAGTGTAAATAGAGAGAGAGAGGGAAGGGTAGAGTGTAAATAGAGAGAGAGAGTGAAGGGGAGAGTGTAAATAGAGAGAGAGAGAGAGGGAAGGGTGGAGTGTAAATGGAGAGAGAGAGTGAAGGGGAGAGTGTAAATAGAGAGAGAGAGGGAAGGGGAGAGTGTAAATAGAGAGAGAGAGGGAAAGGGTAGAGTGTAAATAGAGAGAGAGAGTGAAGGGTAGAGTGTAAATAGAGAGAGAGAGGGAAGGGTGGAGTGTAATTAGAGAGAGAGAATGAAGGGTAAAGTGTAAATAAAGAGAGAGTGAAGGGTAGAGTGTAAATGGAGAGAGAGAGTGAAGGGTAGTGTGTGAATAGAGAGAGAGTGAAGGGTGGATTGTAAATAGAGAGAGAGAGTGAAGGGTAGAGTGTAAATAGAGAGAGAGAGTGAAGGGTAGTGTGTAAATAGAGAGAGAGAGTGAAGGGTAGAGTGTAATTAGAGAGAGAGAGTGAAGGGTAAAGTGTAAATAGAGAGAGAGAGGGAAGGGTAGTGTGTAAATAGAGAGAGAGAGTGAAGGGTAGTGTGCAAATAGAGAGAGAGATTGAAGGGTAAAGTGTAAATAGAGAGAGAGAGGGAAGGGTAGAGTGTAAATAGAGAGAGAGAGTGAAGGGTAGAGTGTAAATAGAGAGAGAGATTGAAGGGTAAAGTGTAAATAGAGAGAGAGAGGGAAGGGTAGAGTGTAAATAGAGAGAGAGAGGGACGGGTGGAGTGTAAATAGAGAGAGAGTGTGAAGGGTAGAGTGTAAATAGAGAGAGAGAGGGAAGGGTGGAGTGTAAATAGAGAGAGAGAGGGAAGGGTAGAGTGTAAATAGAGAGAGAGAGGGAAGGGTGGAGTGTAAATAGAGAGAGAGAGTGAAGGGTAAAGTGTAAATAGAGAGAGAGAGGGAAGGGTAGAGTGTAAATAGAGAGAGAGAGGGAAGGGTGGAGTGTAAATAGAGAGAGAGAGTGAAGGGTAAAGTGTAAATAGAGAGAGAGAGTGAAGGGTATCGTGCAAATAGAGAGAGAGAGTGAAGGGTGGAGTGTAAATAGAGAGAGAGAGTGAAGGTTAGTGTGTAAATAGAGAGAGAGTGAAGGGTGGAGTGTAAATAGAGAGAGAGAGTGAAGGGTAAAGTGTAAATAGAGAGAGAGAGGGAAGTGTGGAGTGTAAATGGAGAGAGAGAGTGAAGGGGAGAGTGTAAATAGTGAGAGAGTGAAGGGTAGTGTGTAAATAGAGAGAGAGAGTGAAGGGTAGTGTGTAAATAGAGAGAGAGAGTGAAGGGGAGAGTGCAAATAGAGAGAGAGAGTGAAGGGTATAGTGTAAATAGAGAGAGAGAGAGTGAAGGGTAGAGTGTAAATAGAGAGAGAGAGTGAAGGGTAGAGTGTAAATGGAGAGAGAGAGGGAAGCGTAGTGTGTAAATAGAGAGAGAGAGTGAAGGGTAGAGTGTAAATAGAGAGAGAGAGTGAAGGGTAGAGTGTAAATAGAGAGAGAGAGTGAAGGGGAGAGTGTAAATAGAGAGAGAGAGTGAAGGGTAGAGTGTAAATAGAGAGAGAGAGAGTGAAGGGTAGAGTGTAAATAGAGAGAGAGAGTGAAGGGTAAAGTGTAAATAGAGAGAGAGAGGGAAGGGTGGAGTGTAAATAGAGAGAGAGAGGGAAGGGTGGAGTGTAAATAGAGAGAGAGAGTGAAGGGTAAAGTGTAAATAGAGAGAGAGAGGGAAGGGTAGAGTGTAAATAGAGAGAGAGAGGGAAGGGTGGAGTGTAAATAGAGAGAGAGAGGGAAGGGTGGAGTGCAAATAGAGAGAGAGAGTGAAGGGTAAAGTGTAAATAGAGAGAGAGAGGGAAGGGTGGAGTGTAAATAGAGAGAGAGAGTGAAGGGTAAAGTGTAAATAGAGAGAGAGAGCGAAGGGTGGAGTGTAAATAGAGAGAGAGAGTGAAGGGTAAAGTGTAAATAGAGAGAGAGAGGGAAGGGTAGAGTTTAAATAGAGAGAGAGAGAGAAGGGTAGAGTGCAAATAGAGAGAGAGAGTGAAGGGTACAGTGTAAATAGAGAGAAAGAGTGAAGGGTGGAGTGTAAATAGAGAGAGAGAGTGAAGGGTGGTGTGTAAATAGAGAGAGAGAGAGTGAAGGGTAGAGTGCAAATAGAGAGAGAGAGTGAAGGGTAGAGTGTAAATAGAGAGAAAGAGTGAAGGGTAAAGTGTAAATAGAGAGAGAGAGAGAGGGAAGGGTGGAGTGTAAATGGAGAGAGAGAGTGAAGGGGAGAGTGTAAATAGAGAGAGAGAGGGAAGGGGAGAGTGTAAATAGAGAGAGAGAGAGAGGGGTAGAGTGTAAATAGAGAGAGAGAGTGAAGGGTAGAGTGTAAATAGAGAGAGAGAGGGAAGGGGAGAGTGTAAATAGAGAGAGAGAGGGAAGGGTAGAGTGTAAATAGAGAGAGAGAGTGAAGGGTAGAGTGTAAATAGAGAGAGAGAGAGAGGGAAGGGTGGAGTGTAAATGGAGAGAGAGAGTGAAGGGGAGAGTGTAAATAGAGAGAGAGAGGGAAGGGGAGAGTGTAAATAGAGAGAGAGAGGGAAGGGTAGAGTGTAAATAGAGAGAGAGAGTGAAGGGTAGAGTGTAAATAGAGAGAGAGAGGGAAGGGTGGAGTGTAATTAGAGAGAGAGAGTGAAGGGTAAAGTGTAAATAGAGAGAGAGTGAAGGGTAGAGTGTAAATAGAGAGAGAGAGTGAAGGGTAGTGTGTGAATAGAGAGAGAGTGAAGGGTGGAGTGTAAATAGAGAGAGAGAGTGAAGGGTAGAGTGTAAATAGAGAGAGAGAGTGAAGGGTAGTGTGTAAATAGAGAGAGAGAGTGAAGGGTAGAGTGCAATTAGAGAGAGAGAGTGAAGGGTAAATTGTAAATAGAGAGAGAGAGGGAAGGGTAGTGTGTAAATAGAGAGAGAGAGTGAAGGGTAGTGTGCAAATAGAGAGAGAGATTGAAGGGTAGTGTGTAAATAGAGAGAGAGAGTGAAGGGTAGAGTGTAAATAGAGAGAGAGAGTGAAGGGTAAAGTGTAAATAGAGAGAGAGAGGGAAGGGGAGAGTGTAAATAGAGAGAGAGAGGGAAGGGTGGAGTGTAAATAGAGAGAGAGAGTGAAGGGTAGAGTGTAAATAGAGAGAGAGAGGGAAGGGTGGAGTGTAAATAGAGAGAGAAAGGGAAGGGTAGAGTGTAAATAGAGAGAGAGAGGGAAGGGTGGAGTTTAAATAGAGAGAGAGAGTGAAGGGTAAAGTGTAAATAGAGAGAGAGAGGGAAGGGTAGAGTGTAAATAGAGAGAGAGAGGGAAGGGTGGATTGTAAATCGAGAGAGAGAGTGAAGGGTAAAGTGTAAATAGAGAGAGAGGGAAGGGTAGAGTGTAAATAGAGAGAGAGAGTGAAGGGTAGAGTGTAAATAGAGAGAGAGAGGGAAGGGTAAAGTGTAAATAGAGAGAGAGAGGGAAGGGTAAAGTGTAAATAGAGAGAGAGAGAGAGGGAAGGGTATAGTGTAAATAGAGAGAGAGAGAGAGTGAAGGGTAGTGTGTAAATAGAGAGAGAGAGTGAAGGGTAGAGTGCAAATAGCGAGAGAGAGTGAAGGTTTTAGTGCAAATAGAGAGAGAGAGAGAGGGAAGGGTAGAGTGTAAATATAGAGAGAGAGTGAAGGGTAGAGTGTAAATGGAGAGAGAGAGGGAAGCGTAGTGTGTAAATAGAGAGAGAGAGTGAAGGGTAGAGTGTAAATAGAGAGAGAGAGTGAAGGGTAGAGTGTAAATAGAGAGAGAGAGTGAAGGGGAGAGTGTAAATAGAGAGAGAGAGTGAAGGGTAGAGTGTAAATAGAGAGAGAGAGTGAAGGGTAGAGTGTAAATAGAGAGAGAGAGTGAAGGGTAAAGTGTAAATAGAGAGAGAGAGGGAAGGGTAGAGTGTAAATAGAGAGAGAGAGGGAAGGGTGGAGTGTAAATAGAGAGAGAGAGGGAAGGGTGGAGTGCAAATAGAGAGAGAGAGTGAAGGGTAAAGTGTAAATAGAGAGAGAGAGGGAAGGGTAGAGTGTAAATAGAGAGAGAGAGGGAAGGGTGGAGTGTAAATAGAGAGAGAGAGTGAAGGGTAAAGTGTAAATAGAGAGAGAGAGGGAAGGGTAGAGTTTAAATAGAGAGAGAGAGTGAAGGGTAGTGTGTAAATAGAGAGAGAGAGTGAAGGGGAGAGTGTAAATAGAGAGAGATTGAAGGGGAGTGTGTAAATAGAGAGAGAGAGTGAAGGGTAAAGTGTCAATAGAGAGAGATTGAAGGGGAGTGTGTAAATAGAGAGAGAGAGTGAAGGGTAGAGTGTAAATAGAGAGAGAGTGAAGGGTAGTGTGTAAATAGAGAGAGAGAGTGAAGGGTAGTGTGTAAATAGAGAGAGAGAGGGAAGGGTGGAGTGTAAATAGAGAGAGAGAGGGAAGGGTGGAGTGCAAATAGAGAGAGAGAGTGAAGGGTAAAGTGTAAATAGAGAGAGAGAGGGAAGGGTAGAGTGTAAATAGAGAGAGAGAGGGAAGGGTGGAGTGTAAATAGAGAGAGAGAGTGAAGGGTAGAGTGTAAATAGAGAGAGAGTGAAGGGTAGTGTGTAAATAGAGAGAGAGAGGGAAGGGTAGTGTGTAAATAGAGAGAGAGAGTGAAGGGTAGAGTGTAAATAGAGAGAGAGAGTGAAGGGTAAAGTGTAAATAGAGAGAGAGAGGGAAGGGTAGAGTGTAAATAGAGAGAGAGAGGGAAGGGTGGAGTGTAAATAGAGAGAGAGAGTGAAGCGTAAAGTGTAAATAGAGAGAGAGAGGGAAGGGTAGAATGTAAATAGAGAGAGAGAGGGAAGGGTGGAGTGTAAATAGAGAGAGAGAGGGAAGGGTGGAGTGCAAATAGAGAGAGAGAGTGAAGGGTAAAGTGTAAATAGAGAGAGAGAGGGAAGGGTAGAGTGTAAAAAAGAGAGAGAGGGAAGGGTGGAGTGCAAATAGAGAGAGAGAGTGAAGGGTAAAGTGTAAATAGAGAGAGAGAGGGAAGGGTAGAGTGTAAATAGAGAGAGAGAGTGAAGGGTGGTGTGTAAATAGAGAGAGAGAGTGAAGGGTAGAGTGTAAATAGAGAGAGATTGAAGGGGAGTGTGTAAATAGAGAGAGAGAGTGAAGGGTAGAGTGTAAATAGAGAGAGAGTGAAGGGTAGTGTGTAAATAGAGAGAGAGAGTGAAGGGTAAAGTGGAAATAGAGAGAGAGAGGGAAGGGTAGAGTGTAAATAGAGAGAGAGAGGGAAGGGTGGAGTGTAAATAGAGAGAGAGAGAGGGAAGGGTGGAGTGTAAATAGAGAGAGAGATTGAAGGGTAAAGTGTAAATAGAGAGAGAGGGAAGGGTAGAGTTTAAATAGAGAGAGAGAGTGAAGGGTAGTGTGTAAATAGAGAGAGAGAGTGAAGGGTAGAGTGTAAATAGAGAGAGAGAGTGAAGGGTAAAGTGTAAATAGAGAGAGATTGAAGGGGAGTGTGTAAATAGAGAGAGAGAGTGAAGGGTAGAGTGTAAATAGACGAGAGAGTGAGGGTAGTGTGTAAATAGAGAGAGAGAGGGAAGGGTAGTGTGTAATAAGATAGAGAGTGAAGGGTAGAGTGTGAATAGAGAGAGAGAGTGAAGGGTAGAGTGTAAATAGAGAGAGAGAGTGAAGGGTAAAGTGTAAATAGAGAGAGAGAGGGAAGGGTGGAGTGTAAATAGAGAGAGAGAGTGAGCGTAAAGTGTAAATAGAGAGAGAGAGGAGGGAGTAGAATGTAAATGGAGAGAGAGAGGAAGGGTGGAGTGTAAATAGAGAGAGAGAGGGAAGGGTGGAGTGCAAATAGAGAGAGAGAGTGAAGGGTAAAGTGTAAATAGAGAGAGAGAGGGAAGGGTAGAGTGTAAATAGAGAGAGAGAGGGAAGGGTGGAATGTAAATAGAGAGAGAGAGTGAAGGGTAAAGTGTAAATAGAGAGAGAGAGGGAAGGGTAGTAGAGTGAAATAGAGAGAGAGAGTGAAGGGTAGTGTGTAATAGAGAGAGAGAGTGAAGGTGTAGAGTGTAAATAGAGAGAGATTGAAGGGGAGTGTGTAAATAGAGAGAGAGAAGTGAAGGGTAGAGTGTAAATAGAGAGAGAGTGAAGGGTAGTGTGTAATAGAGAGAGAGAGTGAAGGGTAAAGTGGAATAGAGAGAGAGAGGGAAGGGTAGAGTGTAGATAGAGAGAGAGAGGGAAGGGTGGAGTGTAAATAGAGAGAGTGAGATAGAGAGAGGAGTTTAAGTGTAAATAGAGAGAGAGAGGAAGGGTAGAGTGTAATAGAGAGAGTGAAGAAGAAGAGAGGGAAGGGTGGAGGTAAATAGAGAGTGAGGAAGGGTAGTAGTGATTAGAGATGAGAGAGAGGGGAAGAGGTGGTGTGTAAATAGGAGAGAGAGAGTGAAGGAGGTAAAGTGTAAATAGAGAGAGAGAGGGAAGGGTAGTAGAGGTAAATTGAGAGAGAGTGGGAAGGGGTGGAGTGTAAATAGAGAGAGAGAGTGAAGGGTAAAGTGGTAAATAGAGAGAGAGGGATGGTTTGTGTGTAAATAGAGAGAGTGAAGGGTAGAGTGTTGTATAGAGAGAGTGACGGGTAGGGTTGCAGTGATAATTGAGTGTGAGTGAGGGTGGGTGGTAATGAGAGTGTGAGGTGAAGGGGAGTGTGAGAATAGAGAGAGAGTGATAGGTGGAGGGGGAATCGTGTGTGTGTGCGAGGAGGGGTAGGGGTTATGAGAGTGAGAGTGGAGTAGGGGATGGTAGGGGTGATGTGTGAGGGATGGGTGAGTGTAGAGTGTGGGGATGGGGTGGGGGGTTGAGTGTGCTGGGATGGGGTGTGGGGTTGTGGTGTGTGGGTTGGGAGAGAGGGATTGTGTGTGTGGGTTGGGGGTGGGGGTTTGTGTGTGTGTGGTGGGGAGGGGGGATTGTGTGTGTGTGTGGGTTGGGGGGTGGGGTTTGTGTGTGTGTGTGGG